>NC_071284.1:9207500-9507500 GCF_001660625.3 Ictalurus punctatus
CTTTACTGACCGCGAGCGGGTATGTATACATGTGTATTAATCACATGAGCTGTGGGGCTGCCTGTAACATATCTTCTCTGGAAGCTTTAAATCGAGCCACTTGAGGCTGCTCACCATGATTTTATACGGTATATCAGACCTTTTTATAAAAATGTTCTTAAATGAACAGCTACTTGTTTTCTTCTAGGTGTCCAAGCTCCCAAAGGTCCTCAGCTCAGCCAATCAGATTTCCTTCTCTTCAGACTCCTCCCGACTGTTTGTGGCTTCAACTCGCTCGACTGTACACGTGGTAGCTCTGAGCCCAATCGAGTGCAAGTTCGTGACCACACTCAAGTCAAAGTCAGGTGAGAGGAATGGTTCATTTTATTCACAGCTCAGTTTTCTTTTTGATTTCGATTTTGATTGAGTCTTTTTCTGCCTTTCTTTCTTCTCAAGGCTCTGGCCAGGCCATTCATCTGTTAGCAAGCAGTGAGGATGGAAAATGGCTGGCGTCAGCCAACAGTGCCCATGAGGTTCACGTGTACAACCTGAAGACGATGAAGGTAATCTTTAACGGAAAAGTGTAGAATGAGGAGGAAATAATGTATGATGTGTATGGAATCACATCCTTGACTTGGATTTTTTCAGGTACACTGTACAGTGCCTGTTTATAGCTCTGGAGTCAGCGCCATGGCCATCCACCCAACAACTAACAACCTGTTCATGGTGCATGCGGATCAGCAGGTACTCCACACCTACACCTGGACACATGAAATACACAAAAATCTTTAGCGACCCTTTACCATGATGTAAACTAAACGATTTCCCCGTCATCCTTGTTCACTCACTGTGCAAAAAGGGGCAGAGAAGGGAATTAAGGCGCACGCTTTAAAATCTCGACGCTCTTACTGGTCCTAACACTCATCAGCTAACTATCTAGCATAGGTTACTGTTTAGATCAAATATTCTTATTATTAACAGAAATTAAATAAAGATTGCTTTAACTTGAGGAGGTTGCTTGCCATCGCTTGCTTGTGACTTGTCCATCACATTGCGTAAGTGTTAAAAAAAAAAAAAAAAAAAAAATAGCTTGTTGATATTTTTAAGCTACTCTTACTATCCCCTTTAATACGAACACCTGCTCATTTATGAGTTATCCAATCAGCCAGTCATGTGGCAGCAGCGCAATGCATAAAATCATGTCAAGTGATTCAGCTTCAGTGTTTAATGTTCACTTTAAACTTCAGAATGGACTTGATTGTGGCATGGTTGTTAGTGCCAGCTGGGCTGGTTTGAGTTTTTCAGAAACTGCTGATCTCCTGAGAATTTCTCACACACGCACAACAGTCTGTAGAGTTTACACAGAATGGTGCAAGGGGGAAAAACAAAACACAGACTGAGCAGCAGTTCTGTGGGTTGAAACACCTTGTTGATAAGAGGTCAGAGAATAATAACCTGGTCTGAGCTGACAGGAAGTCTATTGTAACTCTTTATATAAATCTGTATAATCACTCTTTACAACCATCGTGAGCAGAAAAGCATTTCAGTATGCACAAAATGTCGAACCTTGATGCGGATGAGCTACGCAGAAGGCGGCCACACTGGGGTTCCACTCCTGTCAGCCAAGAGCAAGAATCTGAGGATATCATGGACGCAGACGCACCCAAACTGGACAGTTGAAGATTAGGAAAAAAGAAATATATGCATTCCTAATAAAGTGGACAGTGAGTGTAGAATATCAGCAACAAAATATTTTCAATACAACATATGATACATTTCTTTATATTCACAAAGAACTTAACAGTGATTTTATTTATTTATTTATTTATTTTATCTCTCTCTCTCTCTGTTACTTGCACTTTTCTCAAAACTTTGGAAGCCCTGCAGTAATCCCCAAAATATATTGATTGATTGATTGATTGATTGATTTTCATGAATAAAATGGTTGCTCCCCATTGGACTTCATATAAACCAGCAACTCCGTAAAAATTCCACGTGTGAAAGCAGCCTTAGATGATTTGATGCCAACTTTTTTATTTATTTATTTATTTTTTTAAGCTGGAAATTTGGTCTAAACACCCGCCACATTCTGCATTAATCTGTACAATCAAGGATGTTTATCTAACTAGTGTGGAATGAAATGATTGAAATGTTTGTGCTTGTTTTGTTTCTGCAGCTGTTCGAGTACTCTATAGAGCATAAGCAGTACACTGACTGGAGTCGAATGGTGCAGAGGAACGGCCTTCATCGTGTGTGGTTGGAGAGAGACACTCCAGTCACTAATGTGACCTTCAATCGCAAAAACCCAGCCCACATTGTACTACAGGATATGTACATGATCTGCATCATTGATCAAACCCTGGTAAGACAAGAAGCCCACTTTCCTATTATTCTTATTTACATAGTGCCAAAGGGCTGAGTTATAGTTTGGAGTGCTAAAGCTTGAACAGCAACTTCTCAACCTGCAAGATAAAATAAAAATTGATCATTAACAGTGGGTCTAGCTTTAAAGAATCCAGAGCATTTTGTTTATTTTCCTACTATTAAAACTGCTCTCTGGGATGATTTTGGAACACTTCTGAAATAATGTTCATTTCAAGCCCCCCCTTTTTTTTCTTTCCTTTCCAGCCTCTTCCTGGTAAAAATTCTCTGTTCTACAATCAGCTGACTCTGCAAAGTCTACCTGAGAAACAAAGGAAATCCCAAAGCCATGCTTTCAAAGTATGCAAGACTTACAAGGTGTGTATGTGTATTATGTATTAGACTCCCAACGGCTGGGAAAACTAGTGCATTCATCCTCGAGAATATTCTTGAGCTTTACTGGCGTGCTTGAATCTTTCTAAGGTGATTTTAAGGGCTGATGATACTAACTTGTTTTTTATGTACGTCGGATTTAAACGTGAACCGCTTCTCTTTCCCACAGGAGCTGCTGTTTGCCGGGCTGATGGAGGATCAATCGCTGGTGGTGGTGGAGCGCCCCCTGTTGGACATCACTTGTCAACTTCCACCACCAGTCAGACGGAAGTTGTTTGCTACATAGAGAGAGAGAGAGTGTGTGTGTGTGTGTGTGTGTGTGTGAGCTTGTGTGTGCGAGAGAGACGTATTGTGAACCTACTCATCCCCATGCTTTGTATTAATTGTTTGGTAGAGTAATAAACAGAATATTTACTGTAATATGAACCTTACACGCTTGGCATTTTGTCTTGAAGTTTTAGACTTATTTTTATATAGAAAATTTCGATTCTGTCACGCCATTCCTCTGAAGATTAGATTTTCATAATCTGAATTAATGATTGAAATGCTTAAAATCCAGTGAAATGGTCCCCCTCCCCCCCACACACACAGATCCCAGCATTTTGTTTCGTTCGTATATACTTTTCTCATTTCACCTCGTCGTGAAGAAGACAAAAAGAATGGCAGCTACTCCAGATGATTCGATATCAACGTGACATTGGGGCATATGAAAAATGGCACGTAGACTGCTGAAAAAAAGAAATTTTATTCACGATAAACAGGAATACACTGAAAAAAAATACTGCATATTTCTGTAGCACGTCCTGTATTCGTTATGTATTATAGACACATTTATAACATTCTCCAGCATACAGAATTCTCTGTCAAGGTACATAGATAATTATAGTTACATGCACATCATGTTCAGTTGCATAATGCACATTCATTGACAAAAAAGGGCCAAACCCAAAATGGCAAAATATTAAGCTTTTTTGTCTTAACAGCACAATCATTGGTCAGGAAATGAGCAAGAATTAAATAAATAGATGAAGTAATGTAATAGGGGATAGCTTTTCCCTTTTATTTCTTTAAATCTTTAATCCATGTAGGCAAATTTTTATTTTTGTTTTATTTTACTTTTTATTTATTTTATTATTTTTTCTTTTAAACTTTATTTTAATTTTGTACACCCAGACATGTTAGTTTGAATTTTACATCAAACATTTTAATCATGATTTTACGTTTTGCATACAAAAACGAACAGTTCTGCCATTTTGGGCTTGTATTATATATTTGTTCATAAGGACATTGTAATGCACTATAACACCAGATCTGGTATAGCATCTGTAGCGCATGCTTTAATACAGATCCTGTGTTTACAGTGTGTTACTACATTACTGTCTCCGTTGTTCTTATGAACAGGTATAATGCGTTATGTAACATGATTTTGTGTGGTCATGTGCTCATGAATTGCATGGTCTTATTAAAGTAACTACGACTACTTAGAAGCATTTATAAAGGATTACACCATAGCACTGCTGAACTCGAATGGTCTGAAGGTTCATTTTCAGCAGCTCTGATGTGGTATCTGTAAGAAAATATTTATTTGACAGTTTTGGAAGGAATCTCTGCGTAACAGTCAGAGGTAAAACTGTAATTTGACATTTTCCACAACAGGAAAGTCTTCAGGAGAGAAAATGTAGCATTTCGTGGTTTAAAAAAAATAAAAATTAAAATTAATTTTTTAAAAATTATGTACTTCAGTAGAGAGAACAAAGAAAATCTGGTGAACAGAACTAGTAAAGAACATAACTTTTCGCAGACGTACCACAACATTAAATCTAGCTGTGAAATGAAATACAATATGTCGTTCTTTTATAAATAACTAGATTGTTGGAGGAAAATGTGAAGCTTTAAAAAGTATTATGCTATACCTGTTATAAATGTGTTTATATAATGCATTATGAATACAGGATTAATAACCCATATTCTTCTTTTTGCCATTTTCTTAATGAAAGGAAATTACATATTTTTTTCATTAATCTTCCGTCCACTTTTCCTTCTGAGGTTAAAACTGAGAACAGGATGAGAAGTTGAGTCTGAAGTTCCCCAGCCACAGATTACAGCTCCTCCTAGAGGATCTCCAAACATTCCCAAGCTAAATGACTGTGTATAATTCGCAGTACTTACAAATGGAGGAATCTAAATGTCATGGTTTATGTTAAAATTATGCCTGAGATGTCGGTGTGCAAACGTGTTCTTTGGTTTTGCTGGAGCCTGGTAACGTGTGTAAGGGTACATGTATCTTCCGTATACATTCTCAGGTTTCGTGTACATTAAACATTTTAAATACAATTTTTAAAACAGCAGTGTTTATATATGAAAAAGTTGTTCACATTGGTGAATCGAGCTGGCAATCTAACACACTGTATGGTGTTTGGAAGAGGTAGGAAATGTTGACTTTTCCATGTTATAGCACCTCGAACATAAAGCACCAAATAACAGCTTTATTGAACTGTAAAGTAAGGACATCCAGTTTCTGCAGAAGTGTTGACTGGTTTCATTTTGTTGCGTAGATTCTATACGGCTATGAAGGTCACCTATAAGAAAACAAGAGTATCTTCATGTAAAACACTGATACTGTGTAGTGTGTACGTAATTATCTGTTGCAGCAAAATGCCAACCCATGTTCATGCCTACAGATAACCTTGGCTTAGTCTGCATCATACATGGATCAACTGTACAAACATACATGGACAATATAAAATGCAATATTGATGTCACAACAGCTTGTGTAAATGTGCATTTCTCATAGCGCTGACGAAGACAGAGTTGTGCCTTCCTTCCTTCTTAATTCAGGACCTGTGATAAAACTGCCAACTTTCCAATAAAATATGATCGGTTTGAGTTATAACAGCCATAATGGCATATTAAAAAATCTCAAGATCCAGATCCATTTTGTTTAGCTCACAATGATGAGTGAGGAAAAACTCCTTCTTCACAGCAGTATGATTCCTCAGGCAGCCCTGAACATTTTCTGTACATCTGTCATTTTCAAACAACAAAACCCTTACCTGCTTTTCAGCCTAAGTGCTTGTGATACTTCTCATAACCCACTGCAATATTGGAGTTGCTTCCTGTTGGGAAGAAACAGCAAAGATTAAAACCAGAATTGCGAGTTGCCAAGGGTTTCACTTGGATCTATCCTCCCTGTGACTAATATACTGTAGATATGAATTGGTGGTCGTACTAACCTAAATAATCCTTGTGATCTTTGAAGTATTTGTGCCTCAGGCTACGACCATCTAGAGGGAGAACAGTTAGTGTAGCTAAGGTACAACAGGTTGTACACACTATTCAACGATAGCATTATGGCTATATTTTAATCTCGCTAAGTAGTTGCGTCTCAAGTGTAAATCAGACCACCGTGTTTGTTTGTCTATTGGTATGCATGAATGTGTGTTGGCCTGGGAAAACCCTTCACACAAAAGTGTATATATTCATTCATCTTTAGTAAGCACTTTATCCTGGTCAGGTCAGGATAAAATTGCATACTTAAGATGAATGAATGAATATGTACACTCACAGTGCACTTTATAAGGCACATCTAATGCTCAATCCATTACATGACACCACACACTCGTTATCACAGATTCACGCTTAGGGGCACTGTAGTATAGTCGATCCACCGGTCAGCATGTTTTTGGACAATAGGAGGAAACTAGAGAACCCGGAGAAAATCCGCATAAACACTGGGCTAACACGTGAAACATTACACATACAGTGACCTGAGCTCAGGATGGAACCGGGAAACAATATATAGTACATTATAATTCTACTACATATAGTTCTGAAAACCAGAGACTTTCCCATTTCTATTGTGCCAGCTGGTAAGTTGTTTTCCTGATTACTCGATTAAATTGATCAATAAAATTTATGACTTTTTTCTAATTGTCTTACTATTGTTATATTTACTGTGTAAATATATCTAGTCTATAATGTAACATAATTAGTAGTAATTTAGAAATTGTTTCCTTTCTACCAGCACTTACCAGTTAGCAATGATGGTCTACCAGTTTGACCAGCTTGGCCTGCGTTTTGGCAGCTGATCAGACCACATTGAATTCTTCAGCAGGGTCAAGCAGATGTACGTTCTAGCATTTTAAAATCCGCTTACCCCCAAAAGTGAAAAGGGAGACGATTGCATAGAAAGTTTCCATGCTGTTTTTGGCTCAGGAGCATTGTGAACAGTTTTTGCTCCCCCAAAATTTTTTATTGGATTTTGCTGTGGTGAAACATTACATTGGCCAGGCTCAACATAGACCGGTATATTACTACATTAAAGAAGAAAAAAAAGAACTGAAAGGCACCTACAAAACTCCCCAGTCCCCCATGTCCCCCACCCTCCTCTCCAGTCTATCACCCATGTAGGCCACCAGAGGGAGACTGGCAAATAGACATTTCAGTGGAGGGGGAAAGGTAGGGTCTCTCTCTAGTCTAAAGATCACTAAGCTTCACTGTTCAGTTAGGACAATGTTGTCATTGATGAATTCAAGGACAGGATTCCACATCTTAATTGTGAACATTTTGATGCTCAGTATTTGATTACAAATTGAATTGATTAGAATTAAATCTATTTCACTATGGCATGTAGTTAGTCAAGGACTTCAGCGAATTGTAACATTCACTGTATGAGGAAATTACACTTAGGGTTTACACTACAGTTTACACTAAGGTTTACATACTTACACTGAGGTTTTAGACATCTTTAGGCAGATTGACTGCATTTTAAACTAGGTTTGTTAACAGGCTTCATACCCAGAACTTATATTATATTTACAAGGAGTTAAATCCATCCATACTTTTTCAGTACCGCTTATCCTCTACAGGATCGTGGGGAAGCCTGGAGCCTATCCAAGGGAACTCTGAGCAGAAGGCAAGGGACACTCTGGAAGGACAACCTGGGCACAGTTTCTCACACATTCACACACTACTGACAATTTGGAAATGCCAGTCAACCTACAATTCATGTCTTTGGACTGGGGGAGGAAACCCGTGAAGCACAGGGAAAACATGCAAACATCGCACACAAAGGGGGATTAATAAAATGGTTAAATAAATAAAAGCAAGATTAAATAGTAAATTATTATTTTATAGACAGAAAAATGAAAAATTCTGACCAAAACCAGAATTCAACCTCAGTGGCATATGACAGGTTTTCCCAGACCACCACACAAATATGATGATGGAGGAACAGAATATGAGATTACTGAGCTGGTAGACAAATGAATTCAGACCTGAGTTTCCCCGTTGTTTGATACATTGACCTCGGTTGGGGATGCCCACAGAGGGGTTTCCAGGGTTGATGATATGGCATTCATATCCAGTAGGACAGTGTAAGGGCTCGTCCCCGTCCTCTGTAGTGCTGCATGCCTCGGCTATAAACACAACACAAAGATAACAGCATATTTGTGTACAAAGGCAAAAAAAAATAAAAAAATAAAAAAATATTATATGATTGGTGGTGTATTAGAGATTTACTGTACATGATGTGATGATGAGTACCACTCACCCTGGAGAACCTCTTCTGGTCCATCTAAGAGCCAGCCATTTCCACCAAGCCACCGTGGCTTTGGCTGCACCAACCAGTCCAGCACTGCTCAATACACAGAAACTCACTGTTAGTACACTTACATAAAAACAATTAAGAAATCACTACATAAGGAATCTGTAGCTTCATTTAACTATAGTTCTTCACTGTTGTATGCCTATAATATCATATTTTCCAGAGAAATGCAACAAAAATAATTAGGTGTTACTCCTTGCCTTTACTAATTGAAATCCTGGACTCACCACCTTTTTTGTGTGAACGTGTGTCTGCACGTGAGTATGTATTCCTACCAGGTGGAGGCTGAACTGACTCCAGACAGGTGTAGATGCAGCCATTGTAACAACAGCGTTTGTGTCTCTCACACTCTGAGTCTGAGCGGCAGCCGGGCACCTCACACGCCCGCTCGGGAAGCATCTGAGGCGGAGGTGGGCACCGATCATTCTTCTGGTGTTGAGTGGACTGGGAGTTGTTTGGGTACTCATAGTCCTGGAGGGGAAATAGGTGCAATCCTTATTAAATCAAACATTCTCACAAATAAAGGTACTGAACTGTACTGTTCCTTGTTGCTAGAATGGTGCCATCAAAGGTACATCTTTAGCACCTTTAGTACGTAGTATAGGATAGTACAATATGGTGTCTCTTTATTTAGCTTTTTGAGTAAAGATTTAAATATACATATAGTATCAGTGGTCCTTAAGGTCCAATTATGTAGCTTAAATTATTTTTAAGGTACACTATATTCACATTTAAAGGTCAAGAATACATCCTAAAGATACAAAATATGTGCCCTTGATAGATTTTTTTTTCTAGAAACCAGACATTTCTGACATGTTCCTCATCTACAAATACTAAATGGTTGACTAGTTTCTTGGTTTGTAGTTAAACCTGGCATCATCATATCTTATAGATGGTGCCATTTCTACTTTGTATAACTTTGGCTTGAGTGCCTTACCTTTGTAGGTTCAGAATAATTTCTCACAGTATTATCTAATGTCTCAGTTTAATCATCATTTATATATCTAGCGCACTGTATTCGCAACACTGAATACGGAATTCTGTATTCTGCTTAGCTGAATCGTGTTCAGCTAAGCATTTTCTATATCGCTTATCCTTCAGGGTCATGGGGAACCTGGAACCCATCCTAGGGAGCATCGGTCACAAGGCAGGGGAAACCATCGACAGGGTGCCAACCCATTGCAGGACACAATCACATACACACTCACACACCCATTCATACACTACGGACACTTTGGACATGTCAATCAGCCTACCATGCATGTCTTTGGACTGGGGGAGGAAACTGGAGAACCCAGAGGAAACCCCCGCAGCACGGGGAGAACATGCAAACTCCACAAATTCCACACACACAGGGCAGCGGGGGGAATCGAACCCCCAACCCTGGCAGTGTGAGACGTGCGTGCTAACTACCGTGTGCCCCTGTTAGAGGCCCCTTTCCCAGTTAAACTGGGGCGTAGGCTGTGCTGTAGCTCTGCCAGGGATTTGTACTAATGTGAAACAAGATCTGTAAAGCAGCCATGTATGCACTGCTCTCAGTTCACTGAGCTTGGCATTCTTTCTATGCTTTCTATGGAAAGGTGAACCAGAGAACCCCCCTGAGGTTAAAGTTCAGTACAAGAGATTTACTATTATTACTGTATGGCATAACAGAGACACTATTCTTAATAAAAGGGGAAAAAGCCATAGGGATTTGCACTAGAATTTCCTTTCTCTTTGTGTAAGAGTTGAAGGATATGGGCTAATTCCACAAAAGCTTTGAAAATGGACTAGAGCCAAATTTTCAAGAAGAGGTACTGTTTAGGCCAGAATGCTCTTGGACTCACTACACATCTCTGTCTCTCAGACTCTTCTCCCTAATGTCCTTTCTTTTAGCCTGAGTCCAGGACTGCTTAATCATCTTGAAAGTTGTCCTCTGAATGTGGTAATATATAATCTAATCTATAATCTGCAACTTGTATCTGCTCTGAATGTAGATCCAGAGGTGTCTCTGTCTCAGAGTGCCAGTGTGCTTTGCAACAGGGTTGCCAGATCTATATGACAATGGTCTGTTGTATTTTCCAATGGCAAGTAAATACTATAGCAAAAATCCCCAATTGTCAAAACCCCCAGTCAAATTCTCCTAACTCATGTACTCCAAAATCATGATTACATTTGAAATAAAATTCATAAAGGAACATCTATTTATCCTGCAAAATGCTGATATAATTAATGCAATGTATGTAAAATAATCCAACGCTTAAAAATGAACCCACAGCAAAACTGTGGACTCGGCAACCACACTAGCTTATTAGTGAGGAAAGATTTTCCTGTCTGTTTTTTTTTTTTTATCATAGTTTTTGCACTTACTATTACAAATGACTTAATTTATTTGGCAAGAGGTTTTAACACTAAAGCAACCGTTAAAATAAAAGCAAATGTTTGGAATGGATACTTAAATACCTAAGTGTTTATACATAATAGACACACATTTGCTGCATAAAAGGAGAGCAGGTCAGCACTTGTAGGTGAACTTTTTATGGTGGTTATTAGTATATATTAGTATACAGTTGAGGGAAAACATTTGTATTCCCAAACGCTGGACATACAAGTTATTGCAGTATATTTTTATTGCATTCAGTACAAAAATGCAAACTTGAATAGAAACTAATTTAGCTTAGCTTTTTCTTATTATTAATATATTTACAGACACAATGTGCAGTGGCAGCCTGTCCATAGAGGCAGGTGGGGCAGAGCGGAAAGACATATCAGCTGTTCAACAAATGTTAATCTTCATAAAGCCCTCATTCACAATTTCATACAATTTTTTTGAGTAACCAGCGATTTTAATTTTTTTTGCTATTTGACAGATATAAGCCAATGTTCCATTGATTTGCTCACCTTTCTAGATTGTGGAGAAGCCTGTTCACTGGCACATTTAGCTCCATAGAGTTGTTATTGCACCTAGTGGTCAAAGAGGCC
This sequence comes from Ictalurus punctatus, assembly GCF_001660625.3. NCBI lineage: Eukaryota > Metazoa > Chordata > Actinopteri > Siluriformes > Ictaluridae > Ictalurus > Ictalurus punctatus. The sequence goes on from NC_071284.1 coordinate 9,218,800, forward strand.
CATTGGGGCTGGAATCACGCTGTTATGTGTTCATTCTCTATGACAATTTTCAGTGGAGGAGGTGCAGTGGACAGGACAATTAAAAACAGGGTTGTTAGGGTCGTGAATTTTACGTCAAATATGTCTAGCTTACAAATACTCAGCAGATGCCAAGATCTTATTTTATAGCAAATATTTGGAATGAAATATAATACATTTCCACAAACAAGCTCAAAGTGTCTCCAGATGATGCCACAGCCATCTGTGGCCGGGAGTCCAAGAGAGTAAAATTGGCCTTGCTTACAAAGTTGAAGTGATGACATACTATCTCTCCATTAACAATCCCAGGGACACTAGCCAATCACATGTGAGACTGCATCTGTGAGCTCATGAATGCAGATAGGAGCTAATAATGCTTTCCTCAGAGTGTGGTATGCCACCCGGTGACACAGCATGAGCAGCAGTTTGAAAAGTTGCAGTTGGCTGGCTTCACCTGTTAATCTTAACTATCCCAGTGTGGTAGTTGTTGTATGACAGGGAAGGCCTAACTGGTGGGTGGGAAGTGTCCAAGATTAATTTTGAGAGAACACTGGAGAGAGGTAAAGGAGAATTATGGAGTGGATAATGTCTGTGAATCAGAAATATGTATGCACCATGGTGACTTTTTCCCCCCCATAGCAAAAGCTGAGAGAAGAAGCAAAAATGTTTCCTTTCCTTTTCTGAACACCAATTTGGGCTCATTTCAGGTCTTTTGTGTAGTTTTTGAGATATAGTTGGGCTGGACATTTTGCTGAAAGCTTATAGCTCTGGTTAGTAATATTAGCTCTTTGAGAAACATACCTGTTTTACTAAACACAGTTGAAAAACTGTATGTCTAAAACTGCTCAAAATGAGTTTTTAAATTCTATGATGGATGATTATGTTGTCAACACTCAACTGCCTATTGACTTCATTTTGTTTGAGTCTATGTCATTATTAATGTCATCGTTTCCCTCCAAAGTCTAAGGTCACAAGCTACAGTTGACTAGCTGACCATTTTTATTACTTGTGATGAACATCTATGAATTTTAACACACTAAATGTCTTGATATATTTTACTTTTTTTTTTTTGTCTAATTCATTTTGTGAAAAGAGTATGAAAACTGCCAAATTTGCTCAATTATTCAAATTTCTCTTCTTTTATCATTCCCATACTGAGGCCAAATCAAAGTGTATCCTTTTTTCTCAGGACTTTACAGTACATGCATACTCTGATTAAAGCTTGGTTGAACTCAAGTGCTTTTTTATCCATAGTCCTTCCAACCAATATGTCTCTCATCTGCTGGCCACTTTTAAGGTTTTTTTTTTTTTTTTTTTTTTTTTTTTTTTTAAATGTCAGTGTTGTGACCACAGTGATCCTTCTGAACCTTCACATTCATAACGAGCTAAACCACAAAACAGCACACAACCACAGACAGACAGTCTGCCTAAATAGGAATACCTTGCTGTAGCATATTTTAGTTACAACTGGGATAACTGTTCTGGCTTAGACAGGTCAACTTCATTCATAGCTCTTACAATTACACAGATTATCTTTCAAGAGACTCCGCATCAGGAAAAGCTAGTATCTCCTTCCTGTTTAGAGTTAATGGTCATGGGATCTCCAAAAAGTCTATGTGTTGTGCATGCTGGGATGTTTTTCTTCCTGTTTGGCTTCGCCTGCTCTAATGTAGGGATGACAACAGCTCCATGATAAAAGTATTTACTGGCTACATTGTCTCTCACAGTGGGACAACCGCAGGCCAGTAGAAGTCACAAGAGACTTCTAAACTCCTAAACAGATCTGTGATTCAGATCTGCTGTCCTCATTTGGATCACTGAGAGTTTTTGTTTTTCCAACAGAGTTACAAAGTATGAAGTAAAAAGTCTTGAATATCCTGGAATTTGTCTAATATTTATTATTGTGAATCACAATAAAAATAATTGAGATTTTTTCATTAAAAAAAAAGCAAAAAACAAAACTAATTTCAGCCTTGAAATTACCCTGCTCTATTGCCTGCTTCTTTTTAGCAACAAAATTATCCGCCAGTAGAACGAAACAATTGCAAGGTTTTATATTAATAAAATCTTTAATAAAATTAATAAAAATTCTAGAAACAGGGTTATTAATCTAAGAAATATTTAGCTGAAATCACTGATTTTTTTTGTTGCAATAAATATATCTAGGCTAACTTCCATTGTTTCTCTTGCTGACTGTGAGTAAATGATTTTTAACTTGATTCCTGTCTCAGAGCACTTTAAAGTATTACACGCATTTCATTAATGAGGCCTATGAATGTGTTTATTGAATTGTTCCGGTATGTTCACAACCCCCTGCATAAGCACATCATTTATCCGCAGATCATAATGGCAACAGGAGCAACTAATGATAGTGGGCAGTACACTTTTATTTTTCACACTGCTGCACTGTAAATGTTGCTCTGGCAGCTATGCAATTTGAGGACTAATGATTTAATTTATGATGTATTAATTTATGATGTGTTAAAACTGGTACTCTGAAGGCCTCCTCATGAACGGTTTCTACATTTTTGTAGTTCATTAAAATGCGCATCTATAATAGAGACATCACACATCATTCTTCAATCCTCATAGCATGCTTTTTTTCTCAAAAAGACTAGCATTTTTCTCAAAATACCCCATCTACCCTAGTACTGCCCTGCTTCATTCTGTTAATAATTAAACTCTCCACCCCTCCTAAAACCTCAACTTCTCCCATGTTTTACTGCTTCATTTACTGACCTTCTGAATTTTACATTGAAGTATGCTTTGAATTCTAGTTTCATGTCTACGCATCTGGATAAGCACTGTACATACTGAATTAATTTTCTTTCCTACATCTGACTGATTGCTTGCTGCATGACCTTGACTCTAAACTAAGATGAGAGATTGGCAGCTCAGAGGAAAGTAACACTGAAGGTCCATTCCTTGACACCGAAGGTCATTCCTTCTATTATTTCCTCAAACTCATATCATATCCATCCATCCATCCATTTTCTATACCACTTTCCTACACAGGTTCATGTGAAGCCTGGAGCCTATCTCAGGGGGACACACCCTGGACAAGGTTCCAACCCTTTCACAGGGTACAATCACACACACTTGCACACCCTTTCACACCCTACAATAAATTTGGAAATGTCAATGAGCGTACAAAGCTTAAAACTTGCCCTGTAGAGATACTTTGGATTAGTGCTTTGACTATGCATCTAAACCAAATGACAGAACTTCTCCTGCTCCATTGATACCTTCACCCTTTTTAGTCAGGAGGCTGTAATGAGCTAAATACGTAACATTACAGTAATGTTCTGAAAGATGACCTCATCAGCTGACTGGGATTACTGTGCAGGCAGCTGGCTGAAGAGTGAACACATGACTGCTGCACACTGCCACTTTGTTAACTCACTCATGGCACAAAACAAAAGATCTTCACAGTGAAACTGGAAACCATTTGAATACTTTTCATTGTTACAGCAATGTTACATTTTGGCTGAAAACATATAGATTAACCTCCAGAGGTAGGTAGTAACTTCCCACATTTACTCTGTACACATGTAGAACAGTTGTCAAGTCATACATGCATATATATTCCATCTACAACTTTTACACTTACACAATATTCATTCATTCATGCATCTTCAGTAACCGCTTTACCCTGGCCAGGGTTTCAGTGGATCTGCAAGGCAGGCACATTCCTCCTGAATGGGATACCAGTCCATCACAGGGCACCGTTCACACACTCATATACACCTAGGGTCAATTAAACATAGCCAGTCCACCTAGCACATCTAATCAGTGGGAGGAACCCAGAGAACCTATGAACTAACTTTACATGGAATGGCGCAGAGACAAGAACAACCATGAATTTCTATTAGCTATCTTTTTGAGAATGCTTGTCTTTACTTTGAGAAAGTTGCAGAAGCTAAATAATAATGCATCATAACAGTGTTATAAAAGCAAATTTGATTACCACTTTAGTTTGAGGGCATTGAAATCATTAATTTAGTTGGCATACAGGGTTTGTAAATAATTGAAGTTGTATTGGCGCTGTGCTTCAGACTCATTTTCACTACAAACTGAGCACCAGCACTTCTCATGAACATCATTTCATGTTATGTTCCTAATTCTTTATGATGTAAATACATTGATTACATAAAATAAGTCATAAATAATAACTTCCAAGATAAAGTAACAAAAAGAAAAAAGAAGACATAAACAGTCTCATTCAATAATGGTATCTGAAGGTTTTTCTCTTTTTTTAAAAAAAAAAAAAAAGAAAGAAAAAAAAAGAAAAAGCAATAACCTTCATAGAAAATCAAGTTTTGAAATAAGCCTTTCATAAATCCTTCAGTATCACATCATGAAATATGTATGCAATGCTTATGAATATGTTATTATCTCTGTATTGTATAGGTACCTTTCAAATAAAGTGTCAATAATATATTTATACTTCTAGCCCAACACTATTAAATTACACAAGATAAATTTGCCAGAACTTACACTTTTCAGGCAGTCATTTAAAAAAATCTTTCTATATTATATATAATTGTAAAGCATATTTCCAAAAGCATCATGTAATGTTGTCAGATACACCAGAACGAACTCGGGACTATGATTCCCAGTAGCCACTGCTGCGTCACTTGACTGGTTTGACCTGATTCACGTTTTTGGGTAATTAACACAGGTATTTAAGACATGGTTGGTACAGCACTCATTGCTGTAAAGTTTCATTAAAGTTTAAACTGCACTTGCATCCATCTTCACCTCCATTAAATGACACATGTGGTTTTGTGTACAGACATGTCTTTGGATGATTTGTTGAATTGTTCTGAAATTGTTTTTCAAAATGACTTGTTTTATCTTAGACTTTGAAGGAAATAAATTTATTTTAGGTTTATGGCATTTTGGCAGACGCCCTTATCCAGAGCGACTTACATTTATCTCATTTATACAACTGAGCAATTGAGGTTTAAGGGCCTCACCCAGGGCACACAGTGGGCACCGTTCACACACTCATATACACCTAGGGTCAATTAAACATAGCCAGTCCACCTAGCACATCTAATCAGTGGGAGGAACCCAGAGAACCTATGAACTAACTTTACATGGAATGGCGCAGAGACAAGAACAACCATGAATTTCTATTAACTATCTTTTTGAGAATGCTCAAGCCTCACATCTCCAGTGCTTAACACATTTTCTGTCTGTCAGGTAGATTATTGCTTGCTTATGAAAAGTGAGATGAAAATTGATAATTTGAGGACAATAAAAAAAATTGATAATTTGAGGACAATGCTTACAGCCTCACATCTCCAGGGTCAGAGGTTTGTCTCCCCGTGTTGTGGGGGTTTCCTCCCCCAGGCCAAAGACATGCATGGCAGGCTGATTGGCATGTCCAAAGTGTCCGTAGTGTATGAATGGGTATGTGAATGTGTATGTGATTGTGTCCTGCGATGGACTGGCACCCTGTCCAGGGTGTACTCTGCCTCGTGCCCAATGCTCCCTGGGATAGGCTCCAGATTTCCCCGTGACACTGAAGGAAGGATAAGCAGTATAGAAGATGGATGGATGGATGGATGGGCCTCACCCAAAGGTCCAACAGTGGTAGCTTGGCATTGCTGGGGCTTGAACTCTTAACCTTCTGATCAGTAACCCAGAGCCTTTAACCACTGAGCCACCACTGCCCCTAATACATTCAGATCATTTAATGTCAGTATTCTGATTCATCAGAAACACCAATGGTGTTTGGTGGGGTTGAGGTCACAGATATGTGGAAGCCACTTGAATTCTTCTATTTTAACCTTGGCAAACCATGTCTTTACTCTTTGTGCACAAGAGCACTGCCATGGTGGAACATATTTGGGCTTCTTAGTTCCAATGAAGGGAAACTGTAATATTACAGCATACAGAGTCATTCTAGACAATTGTGTGCTTCCAAGTTTGTTCCTATAGATCTTGCTTTAATCTTCTTTATTATTTTAGAAGTACTTTTACTAGAGTCAGTTATGTATTTTGGATATTCTACACACAACCGGTTAAACACTTGTAATGTTCTACCCCACACATCTCAGCTAACAATTTTAGCTTAGCAGAACATTTTCTAAATGTTAAAATTCGCTGACCTTTTGGTTCCAAGAGTAAAACCGTCAAGATTTTTTTGTTTGATGTTTAGATGCTGCAAAATTTCACCATCATTTACACTATTAAGTATCCATAATGTGTTTTTTTTTTTTTTAGCAACCTTTATAGGACATTGCAAGAAGCGTTATTTCTGGAATGTAACAGTCTAACTTTCTTAGAACTTCTGGACTACTTACTGGATGTTCTGTCATGCGCTGCTTGCTGAAAAGCTTTCTATAAACACAGCCTACAGATGATATGGTTGCATGTTTGGCGCAGCAGGAAAACATCATGGTAAAACCATAACTGACAGACATTATGTGTGCATTTGCCCAAAACATCTGCCCACTACGTTAGCTCTTTTTTGGTGCTGTCAAAATCAGTCTTGATCTGCAGGATAAATAGGAGTGTACAGATGTTGTGGAAGTCAAACATCCCTGTACATGCCCTGGAATGCATTAGGAGCAGAACATGTATCTGATTATAATATTTTTCAACCAGGGATAATCAGCATTGCATGCAACAAGACTGGCAGTTACACATTTTTCTCTGTGAGTCACTAATTCCTTGTTTGGGTCATACAGAACACACAGGACACAAGTGTTTCTTTTATTATACACACTGTAAACCCTAATGTTGTCTTTACATAAACAATCAAGTAACCATGACTAAATATTACTTGTTTTTAAATGTTCTGTCATTCTAAGTTTGTTTACATAATTTACCTACAAAATACATACACTTAAGATTTCAAGTGTTGTGAACTAAAAATCATGATTTATTAAAATAGTTCATTCTGGTCTTTCTTTGTTGTGATTGGCCATGCAAGCAGTTCCACCTGGCAACAATCGAACTAATGCACTGCTTGGTAGGTAATTGCAAATGGCTGAGCTCTTCGTTTTGTCTGTTGTTGGTACCGGTGTAGTGAAATTCAAGAGTTCATGATGAATAGGAGAGACGACTCCATGTGTGTTTACAAAGAAATGGCAATCATGTAGAAGATTCCCTGGTGGGCTAGTGGCTAGCATGTGTTGCTTTCACAGCCGTGACCTGAGTAACGATTCCCGTTCAGTACACCATATGAACGTCAGGTTAAGTGAACTTTATTATTTAAATACACGGTATGAACCCCAAGTTAAGTGAACTTAAATATACAACTTTTGTGAGACCCCATTACTCGAGGGAATGAGTTTACTCAATCAATCAAGTATAGTCAACGTGTTAGGATTTTCAGTGCAGTAGATTCGTGGTCTTTTACCTTCCCCCACACACCTACTGTATATATTTCTGGTGAATGGTTCTCAGACACATCTTGATTTATTACCCAGGCCTGCAAAATGCTATTAGAAAACCCATGCAGTGTGACGGCTAGTTGTGACACGCCTCTACGGTACTCTCTTTCTCTACTTTAAAGAATGTCAGTATGGGAAGATTAATGCACATAGCTGAAGCTATGTTGTGAATCTTCATGATAAGTCCAAAATTTCACTAAAGACAAAGGTTAAGAACTCTAGCTTGATCCTTAATCCAGCCAGCTTGGTGTTACTATTTCATTCCGCTCTGTTTGTGTAGTATTTACTTTGTGCTTACTGACGACCAGATGTGAAACTTGGTGAATATTCAGTACTGTTAATATGGCGTATTTTCGCTTAGGCATGCAGAATTTTTTGCTGGCTCATGTGTGCACCAATCCCAGAAGGCATTTGCATTTCTTACTCAACAGTTCACGCACTGCATATTGCTGCATATTGCTGCATATAATCAGGAGTAAGCTCAGTTCCAGGTGGCCCACACAGATTCTTGGATTCTATCAGGCCCAAACAGAGAACAGTGCTGGCTTGACAAGCACATTCACAAATGCCCACTTTATTTGCAATAAAAACTTCATTCTAGAAAAGGTCACCTTCTTAGTCCCCCCCCACCAATAAAACCTACACGCACTACTCAGACACATTTACACTTTCTATATATTGTGTTTAACCTAACATAAAGGCTTTTGTGAATTTTTCCAGCCTTCCTGTTCTGAGCCCATTAAACTGACAAGTACAGTCAACTCCAGAATTATTGGCACCCATCATGAAAATGAAGGAACCCTTACATACAACAATTTACATTTTCCACTCAAACAAGTAGAGAAACAATTTCCATTTTCTTTAACAAAAAGCATTAAAGTATTATCATTTTCTCTTAAAACTTATGTGGAACTATTATTATTGAGGCTCCTAAAATAAAATGTGTGCTATTTTTAATTGCTCTCAGTTTTGAAGAACTTTTGTTGCCATTTGGAGTAAAATATGAGGCTGCACACAGGGACAATCTCTTCATCCATCACCACTTAACATAAAACAGAAAGATGGTAGACTTATCTGACTAGGTAATGGGTATAACAAATACAAAAACAGTTTAAAATGTTGCTAAACAAAGTCAGGGCCATAACAAAATGTGTAAAAACAACTACAAATTTGCCAGAAATAAGACACTTAAACAAGAAAACAGCTTGGAGCTAATCTTTCCCTACTGGTCCAGGGATTGTTGTGGAAAGTAATAGCATCATGATTTCTGCTAAGTGTTAGGATAATTTAAGCCAAAACTTTGTTGCTTCTGCCAGGAGGAAGCCTATAGTTGGCCATAGATAGAGCTTTCAACAAGGTGATGGGACAAGTCAAGACAGAAATGGTTTAACACAGCACCTTAGTTTTCAGTTTTCAGATTTGATCTGTATGAAGTCCACATGCACAAAGAATTTTCCATGAAATTCATTAAGGAAGAGTGGACCAAGATCCCGCTATAAGTGTCTGCAGCTTTAGGCAGTAGAGGAAGAAGCTTAGCACTAGTATTCTCTCCATGGGAGGCTTCACAGCACCTTAATTGTGGGGTGCCAATAATTTTGAAACTAAGTTTCTTAATAAAAAAAAAGAGGTTTTTCTCTAGAAAACCTCAAGAAAGGTAACGAAAGCCCCATGAATATTAACAGCAGCAAAAATCTTAAAATAAAACAATATGTATGTTTACATTTAAAATATCTCACAATGTACAATGATTTTATACATAATTTCTGCTTAATTTCATGAGCCAATAATCACGAAGATGATTGTCTCTATAGATATGCATAAAATGAATAAATGTTTGGCCCTGACCTTCTGGCTGAGTCCTCTCCTCCTGAGTCTGCGTTTGCTCTCTGTGCTGGTGACGAGCAGCAGCAGACAGACGATCAGCACAAACCGGCTTGGGATCGGAGCTCCTGCCATGGTCCTTCTCCTTCACTTGCTCTTCTCTTCTCTCTTCTCGCTCTCCTCTCGACTCCCACGCTTTGAAGTTTCGTCGTGCTGTCAAGACTCTTGACAATTTTTTTTGTCTCTGTGTGTTTACACTGCGGTTTCCCTTTGGAGTTTGTGTGTAAGTGAGCGTGTGAGTGAATGCGTGTATTTTGTTGTGCTTGCCCCACAGCCTGTGAGCCAGTGCTGGCTTGAGGTCTCTGTCCTTGTGCACTTACACGAACTCACTCACACAGAAGAGTGCTTTTTGTCCGGGAGAACAAACCAGGGTTGGGGTGGGGTGTAATGGGGTGGAGGGAGAAGTAGAGAAAAGAGAGGGAAGAATGAGACAGCTGCCTGTGCATTGGATATACTGAGGAGGGGGTTAAACATATCTGCTGGCATGGCACCCACATGGTTCAGGGTTCTTTCACATGGAGAGAGAGAGAGAGAGAGAGAGACTGGGTATAAATACCAGCATTATGAGTTACAAGGAGGTGAGGGAAAAAGTGTACATTTTGGAGCTTCTCCATCTGCTCAATGCAGAGAATGCGTGTGTTTAAGGAGTGTATCAGTTGGTTACATTGAATTATCTCTAATGTCAGAGAAAATCTCCTAAATTTTCACGTGGGGTAAGTATGATGTGTATTAAACTACAGAAAAGGGGCCACTTGGCTTTGAACATAAATGTTCAGTCATAAAGTAGGGCACCCCCCTCTGTGCCTCACTCCCTTTGAAACACTTTGAAAGTGTTGGGGGGGGGGGGGGGGGGGAGACAGCTTAAATCACTGGCATTATCCATTTTACTGCAGAGAGACATGGCCAAGCCTAGAGATAAGTGAGGAAACAGTGAGGATGCAAGAAAGCAATTGAAAAGAGACGTGTATTACTCTCACAGTGAGAAAACACTACAATGAGTATGTCTTTTCAATCTGAACGGCTCAGAGGTTGAGAAAACATTTCACAGCATGCATTTCAATCACATTGCACTGCATGGTTAATAGCATAGTTAATGGTTAATGCCAATAGCCTTTCCAGCAGTGATCAGAGAAGACAGATCAATTCAGTTTTGCTTCAATTAGCATTAGCAGTTTGGCAGAACAACAGGTTTTTAATTGCTCCTGAACACAGTCTTCTTTTTAAAGGTAAAAAAATAAAGTTACGTTAAAAATATCTCACATTGCACATACAATAAAAAAGGATGTTACTCGGACCGTTGATCATCCGGGGCTGAGCCCAGATTCTCCTCCATCGAAAAACCTTTAAAAATATATTTCTAAATAAACTGTTTCCATGCATTTGTTTCTTGCATGTTGAGGACTAATTGCTTATAAATGTGATCACTGAGAAGGAAGGAATGGTTTGGATTTGATTTACCATACAATCTGCATGTGAATAATCCAGCCACTTGAATGCCACAAACCAGCATTATATCAGATACCTACTTCCATTATTACTAGGCCTACATGATGGAAAATCCTCAAATCCCATAATACAATGGCAATTTCTTGAATGAGAGTTGAAAACGGCTAACTACTCAAAGTGACAGAGTAAACTTTCATAATCTGGTTGCAAAATCATTGCTGATGGACCGACTTGATATGAACCACAATTCCAACCTCAGTGGTACAGGTACTAAATTGAAGACAATGACTGAATTCTGTCTTTTTAAAATGATATTATCTGGGTAAATTTAGCCTACTTCAGTATTGTTATGACCCAACGACGGTTTAGGTGGCTAAAGTGGCATGCAAAGTACATTAGCTATGCTTATGCTCTGCTCATATCTTATTCACGTAACTTGGAAATCATACAGATATTTACACACCTTGTTTTCCTGGCTCAACATGAGAGGATTTTAGTGTTTCAGTTTCAACCCGTGTACTGGTAAAAAAAAAAATATAATAATAATAATTCCCCTCACACTAACTGCCTGTGTGAGCTAGCATTTGGCAGAATTGAGACCTGTCAGTCAATCAGGCATGAGTATTTCCACATATTTTCCTAGAAAAACCCTGTCTGATTGGTCTTCCCTCCATCCACTGAAGATAAAATACAACACTCTATTCACTGAAGATACAAAATGACAACACTGCCGTCTTCTTTTACTGACGTTCAGTTTTGTAGTGACAAACTGCTCCAAGTGGAGAATTATTCAGGGATAATGAAAAAAACCTACCTTTGTTACTAGGAAGAATGAAAAAAAAAGTGTGCACACAAACCAAACAAATTAAGCCCTATCATTATTCATGTTGTAGTATTGATTAGTATTGTCAATAATGAACAAACAGAGAAAAATAGAAATGTCTTTAAACAGAGGCAGTTTTCTCAGAAGAATGGGTGTGTCTTTGCTTTCAGAGTTCTGCTGCTCCATGCTCCCAACCTGCTGCTGCTCCAGCTGGACTCAACCAGATGGAGCTGGACGGAGCAGATGCCATGGTCAGGTCAGCCTTTTAATCAATATGATATGATGATTACGAAAACAGACTCATTAGCAATGATGTGTTGATCCTGGCAGGTTGGAATATGGAGATATTGTGAAGGCTCAATGTTTTTCTGTGAATTCCAGCACACCCACTTTTTGCTCTGAATAGTCAGCAACATCTGCTGAGCAGAAGTGAACCATATAAGCATGAGAGTTGGCATAAATTGTAAGACATATGAATGTAATCGGTGGCTTGAATGGTTAAGTGATATTGCTTCTATAAAACATTTTCTCTTTCCATGGCATCTGTAGTGACATGCATACACAAAATCAAGTTTTATAAACTGCTTTATTTCTCCGCGCATTCGGCGACTTCACTGGCATATCATTCCCCTGTATTTTCCCCACTTTGCCCACTAGGGGCCCACTATTCTATAGCGTCTGTGTGGGAAAAGGCATGTGTGTAAATACAGTATGTCACAAAAGTGAGTACACCCCTCACATTTTTGTAAATATTTGATTATATCTTTTCATGTGACAACATTGAAGAAATGGCACTTTGCTACAATGTAAAGTAGTGAGTGTACAACTTGTGTAACAGTGTAAATTTGCTGTCCCTCAAAATAACTCAACACACAGCCATTAATGTCTAAACCGCTGGCAACAAAAGTGAGTACACCCCTAAGTGAAAATGTCCAAATTGGGTCCAAAGTGTCAATATTTTGAGTGGCAACCATTATTTTCCAGCACTGCCTTAACCCTCTTGGGCATGGAGTTCACCAGAGCTTCACAGGTTGCCACTGAAGTCCTCTTCCACTCCTCCATGACGACATCACGGAGCTGGTGGATGCGTGCAGTGCACGGAGCAGTGCCGGCAGCACTCATGCAGCCCCAGACCATGACACTCCCACCACCATGCTTGACTGTAGGCAAGACACACTTGTCTTTGTACTTCTCACCTGGTTGAAGCCACACACGCTTGACACCATCTGAACCAAATAAGTTTATCTTGGTCTCATCAGACCACAGGGTTCCAGTAATCCATCTCCTTAGTCTTCTTGTCTTCAGCAAACTGTTTTTCTGGCTTTCTTGTGCATCATCTTTAAAAGAGGCTTCCTTCCAGGGCAACAGCCATGCAGACCAATTTGATGCAGTGTACAGCGTATGGTCTGAGCACTGACAGGCTGACCCCCCCACCCCTTCAACCTCTGCAGCAATGCTGGCAGCACTCATACGTCTATTTCCCAAACACAACCTCTGGATATGACGCTGAGCACGTGCACTCAACTTCTTTGGTCGACCATGGCGAGGCCTGTTCTGAGTGGAACCTGTCCTGTTAAACCGCTGTATGGTCTTTGCCACCATGCTGCAGCTCAGTGTCAGGATCTTGGCAATCTTCTTATAGCCTAGGCCATCTTTATGTAGAGCAACAATTCCTTTTTCAGATCCTCAGAGAGGTCTTTGCCATGAGGTGCCATGTTGAACTTCCAGTGACCAGTATGAGGGAGTGTGAGAGCGATAACACCAAATTTAACATACCTGCTCCCCATTCACACCTGAGACCTTGTAACACTAACAAGTCACATGACACCAGACAGGGAAAATGGCTAATTGGGCCCAATTTGGACATTTTCACTTAGGGGTGTACTCACTTTTGTTGCCAGCGGTTTAGACATTAATGGCTGTGTGTTGTTATTTTGAGGGACAGCAAATTTACACTGTTACACAAGCTGTACACTCACTACTTTACATTGTAGCAAAGTCTCATTTCTTCAGTGTTGTCACATGAAAAGATATAATCAAATATTTACAAAAATGTGAGGGGTGTACTCACTTTTGTGAGATCCTGTATATATTATATTAAAATATATATTTTTTTATACTATTATATCCATCCATCCATTTTCTTCAACACTTTCCTACACAGGGGGTTGCGAGGAACCTGGAGCCTATTGCAGGGAACTCGGGGAACAAGGCTGGGGACACCCTGAATAGTGTGCCAATCCATTGCAGAGCACAATCATACACTCACTCACACATTACGGACCGTGTGGAAATGCCAATCAGCCTACAGCGCACGTATTTGGACTGGGGAGGAAACCAGAGTACCCGGAAGAAACCCCCGAAGCACGGGGGGAATATGCAAAATCCACGCACACAGGGTGGAGGCCGAAATCGATCCCCAACCCTAGAGGTGTGAGGCAGACGTGCTACCCACTGGGCCGCTGTGTTTCCCTCACTATTATATCATTTCATTATTTTTGGAAGCATCTTTCCTTTACACTTCATAGAATTTCTGTACATATGCAGCAGAAGATAGTAAGTGAGCAGCCATATGTCGGCTACTTCACTATATATTTCAATTGCTGCTTGTATGTTAAATCTACTGAGGTGGCATGGTGATTATATTTTTAATAAGATGTGGTGACAAAGTAACATATTAAAGTCACAAGATAATATTCAGAGGCTTATATTATTTCTTTACAGTAGTCAACACCTGACTTTAAAAGAGATCCCTGATATGTTAAATTCCTTCATATTTAACATATTATCTTTACAGTTGAAAAATTGTGACAGCGTATTGTGCTATTCTTCTAAGATGGCTTCATTGTAAACTGATTTATTCACTACAGCTTTGCAGAATGCAGTGCAGGACAGAAAGTGATTATCCTCATCTCAGGTGCATTTGTTTAAACCTGTGAGTTTAAGGGGGGGGGGGGGGGGTTGGGTTAATGCTGCATTGCTATCAGAGTCTCTCATTTATTCTTCATTCATTTCACTGTCTGTGTGTTATTTTTAAATACCTGCGGCATTTCAACGTGTTACTGGTGTGAGTTGTATGATTCCTGGCAGGTAAGCATGTGAAATGCAAAGGATTTATACATTTATGAACTCTAAATATATCATTGACTCAGCATTTAGGTCTAAATGAATTGACAACTATTAAAAATGAAACTTTAAAAAATTATTCTCAACACCGAATCTATGTAAACATTGTTTAAATGTTTGTGTGTGAGTTAAAGCTTCTCAGTCCGTGTCACAATATCACTGAAAATAAAGAAAAAGCGCAATGAGAGAACTTATTTTTTTTCTTCTCGTGATCTTCAGCAAATGAGATGTATGAGATGTCAAGTGTATTCACAGATTAATAGTAAGATTTTAGAAGTATTTTAATGATTTTATTTCAAGGAGAAGGTGCTGTAGATACAGTACATGGCCAAAAGTTTGTGGACACCTGTCCACCACACCCATATGTGGGTCTTCCCCAAACTGTTGGAGGCACACAATTGTATAGGATGTCTTTGTATGCTGTACAGTTACATTACAATTTTCTTATACTGGAAAAAAGGGGTCCAAACATGTTCCAGCATGACAACACCCCTGTGGAAAAAGCAATGAAGATATGGTTTGCCAAGGTTGGAGTGAAAGAACTTGAGTGGCCTGCACAGAGCCCTGACCTCAACCCCACTGAACACCTTTGGGATGAACTGGAATGCTGACTGCACCCCAGGTCTCCTTACCTGACATCAGTGCCTGATCTCACCATGCACCAAAATCTAGTGGAAAGCCTTCCCAGAAGAGTGGAGGTTATCATAACAGGACAGCAGGAATAAATCTGGAATGAGATGTTCAACAAGCACATAATGGTGTGATGGTCAGGTGTCCACAAACATTTGGTTATATAGTGTAGATTGTATTAATGCTTCATGTTATATATCTTAAACATGCAAATACTTATGTTTAAAATGTCTTTTATCTTTACCTTACTTAAATCATTTGTAATATTAATGGGTAATGAAAGGGATGTAATAGAATAGTCTATATAAGGCTATCTATGTAAAGAAATTCTATAACGTTTAAAGCAAAGATGCTTTCAAAATAATTAAATAATATGGTAGAGCATATAGATTGTTGCACAGTACTGTACACATTGTTCCATTAAAGTAGCACTCAAATAATGTGACATATGCTTAACAGTCTTCATTCTTTTCAGTTTTGAGGTTTTGTTAATTTAGCCTGAGAAAAGTGTTTGAAATGCTGTTTAGTTTTACAGCAGCCCAGGCCTGTGAGTCTGTGTCCCACTAAAGACCTCATTATCCTAACCTCCTACAGCTGTCCCTATCACTCTGAATTAGGAGGTATTCCTTCATCTGCTCTAATCAGCGCCACCTAGCCACCTCAGGTGCAGAGAAAAGGGAAGAAAAAAAAAATAGAACCAAAGGGAAGAGATAAAGAGAATGTTCCCTGCTGAGGCTTCCCTTCCCTTGCAATTGATTTTTCTCTCGTTTTAAACTTCACTCTTTTCCTTAGCAGGGTTCCTATTTCTGATTTTCTCTCCATCTTGGTGGCCTGATGGTGTCCTTTGTTATTTGACCTTGCAGTGGTTATCAGTGAAGCCTCTCCAGTTGATCGTTTAACTGTAAGCTACAGCACTGTTACTGTATTCTTTTACTTAATCCCTCACCCACACACTCTCAATTCAACAGTCTTAGAGTTATGGCGAAGTTGAATTCCGCACCCTGACCCATGCAAGTGAGGTCACACAGAAAACATGTGGCCCATTCCACAAGGCCTAGCTGGCAGGGAGTTCACCCTTGGGGTCGTATTTTAGGGGCCAGGCTTAAAGGAGGGAGTTTAAGACTGGCATATGCGGTGAGGATTCTATGGAGCCATTTAGTTGTGGTCAATCAACTGTTTCCAATTAGGAACTTCAAAGGGGTCAGTGTCCATGTAAGTACAGCAGAAACAAATGGCTCAGGATGCATTTAGGCGGCATTGCACCCCTTGTGTGTCAAACCGTTTTCTTTTTTTTTTCTTTTGCTTTTTTTTTTTGATTCCTTGGATGGCAAAGGAGACAGTACTGAACAAGCATGTCTGCTTTGACATGAGAAATGATTTTGTTAGAAAGCTGTATGGCAACATGAGGGAAACACAACATTGTTAACTGAGATCTGGACTTCCAATTACAGAGAATGAGTTTGGTGTGCAAGATTAGATATCAATAATCAAAGCACTTTAAGAATGACTTCTTGTTTACATATGTAGGCAATGTGAAAGCACATTTAATTTGTTTAGAGTCACAAACCGCAGGTAAGAAGCCAAGAACCAAAGGGTTGATTGCAGGCTAAACGGTTCAAAGGACTAAAAGCTTTTTGGTTTTTTTCCCCTGGAACAGGATCTTTAGATGTGAGGACGGAAATGTGGGGGCAGTTTTGTTTGATCTTGCTTTTTGTATTTTATCTGATAATAAGAGAGTACTCCTCCTTCTTTAAGTGGTGTGTGTGTGTGTGGGTATATGTGTGGGTATATGTGTGTGTGCATGTGTGAGAGAGAGACAGAGACTGTGCATCTCTATTGCCTCTGTAGAAAATCTCCCCTTTAAGGGAAGCTCTAACATGTTATTGATACCTGCGGAGCTGTATGTATCCTCATTCACATGTCTACAAGTGAATTTAATAACGACACCGAACCCCTAAAATTCTCAGAACTTATCCGAGGATCCAGACTTCACTTTTGGTTTCTGAGTAGTTATTGACTAATTCCTAATAGTTACTGAGTAATGTGCTTTGAGATGAATAACTGGATAATAAAGTACGACTAAGGGCTTAGACTAATTGAAAGGTCAATGTGAGGTCCATGAAACATAGCTGGGGGTTCATGGTTTTTTATTTTGCTACACAAAATACACAAATCCCAATCCACTATTACCAAAGTTATTATATTTATTATTGTATTCTTAGAATTATTAGACTTTCTGACTGGTCAATTGAATTTGCATGGGTTTAATCCAAACTTCAATAACTCAAAAAAACAAAACAAACAAACAAACAAAAAAAAAAAACAAGTCAGCCTATAAATAATTTCAGAAGAAAAATGTGTTCTGTTGGTGGAAAGTTCAGGAAATGAAAAGCTCTCAGGCTCCAATAAATACTTAATGTTACTGTACAGGTACTGTACAATAATAGCCAGAATATTCTATAAACAATGAGCCTAATATATATTTGGAAATATTTGGATTATGTTCATAAAAAAATCTGTTTTATATATATATATATATATATATATATATATATATATATATATATATATATATATATATATATATATATATATATATATATATATATATATATATATATATATATATATATATATATATATATATATATAGGGCGCACGGTGATTTAGTGGTTAGCACGTTCGCCTCACACCTCCAAGGGTCCGGGGTTCGAGTCCTGCAGGGGCCATGTGTGTGCGGAGTTTGCATGTTCTCCCCGTGCTGCGGGGGTTTCCTCCGGGTACTCCGGTTTCCTCACCCAGTCCAAAGACATGCATGGTAGGCTGATTGGCGTGTCTAAAGTGTCTGTAGTGTATGAATGGGTGTGGGAGTGTGTGTGTGATTGTGCCTTACGATGGACTGGCACCCTGTCCAGGGTGTACCCCGCCTTGTGTCTGATGCTCCCTGGGATAGGCTTCAGGTTTCCCCGTGACCCTGAAAGGGAGTAAGCGGTAGAAGATGGATGGATGGATGTATATATGTGTGTGTGTGTATATATATATATATATATATATATATATATATATATATATATATATATATATATATATATATATATACATATATATATATTACAGTTAAAAGGTTCACAGGCTCCAAAAAGCTTGAGAACCCCTGGTGTAATACACAAAAGAGTGAGACTGGATCAGTGTTTCGACTGCACAATGAGTGTGTATGTGTATGAACTAGAGAGAGAGGGAGAGAGGGAGAGAGAGAGGCATGAAAAATATATGCATTTGGAGACTGCAGGCCTTTTGTTTGTAAATCTGCTTACTACAGCCAAGCATCAGCATGTCATTTATTTTCCAAGATTTATAAAGGCACTGAAGCTGAACTTATTTATTTTATTTGAAGAGTGAGATTTCTATCATAAGCCTTCAGATATTTACTGTGTTTAAAAGGCACTTATCTGTGAGGACCACTAAGAACCCAACCAAAACATCAGATGTTGGGAAAAGATACTCTCTTATAGAATTAGCCTCAAAAGTATGCTTTGATATCATGTACAAATGACTTCTCTTTGATAGGCTGCATCCTCTTTCATAACAGAATAAACAAGAAACATGTGTGGCTTATGTGTCTGAGAGATATCTCTTAACACAGAGTTCATTAGTGGCAGAGCCTCAAAACAACATTATACATAATTCAGTGATTGAGATCATTTATCTTTATGGATGTAGGAAAATTGTTATAAACAATTACTCCATGCTCACTATAACCAGCACAGATTGAGTTAATGGATATGGTGGTACTAGTTTGATTTGCAGTACAGAAAGCTTCTCTGAGTGCCTACTCCTGATCAACACTAGAGGGCGATCAGAAAGAATATTCCTAAAGAAGATTAGTGTCTAAAACTCGGCCTGCCCTAGTCCTTACTGTAAATGACTCAAAACTCTCTCAGGCATTTTGTACACTCAGAAAAACTAAAGATTCCTCAGTTTGCAAAGTCATTGTATAGTCAAGGATATTTATCAGTTAAAAGGGTTGTAGATTGAATCCCTTGGATGCATGTGCTCTCAAAGCCAAAGACATTTAGAGAGAAAGGCCAAGGTTTTCTATTGAATGTGATCTTAAACTAAGAACATACCAAAGATTCCTTTCCAAACAAAATGCTCAGGAAAAAGCAAAGAAATCCTGTGTACACACAGTAAGACATTTAAAGCATAGTTTTAACATACAAATTTATTTTTCATGGAGATTCCATGACTGCAAATACTGTAAATGAGGTACAATTTCCTTTTAATACAAAAATACAATTTTCCTGTATTATACTGTATTATACTGTATAGGATAATAATTTGTAAAGCCTACCCTCTTCGTACAGTAACATAGATCTAGTTTGAAACTGATAGAGAAACACTCTGTTGTAGGATTCTACATAGTACCTTCAAGGATTCCCCAAAATGGACAATTGAAAAACACTAAATGTTTCAGATTTTCCAACAGAAGGTTTCTCTATTCTGTCAGAGAAAGTTTCAAGTATCTTTAGCACTTCAATTAGCTTTAGCACTCTTTAGCACTTAAATGAAGGTTTAAAAATTACTTGTGTGTATTGTTGCTGCACTAACTCCTCTCTAACAGCGATTTAGCATGATAGTATTTATAGACTCTGTACTAAAGGACAGGCTCTAAACGAAAGTGTTACTCTTCTATAAATGTAAATGTAGGAGGCTAAGAACTTATCTATCTTTAACATTGTACATTCATAGAAGAAAGTTGCTAAAGGTGTCTTTGGATAGTCTTTGGACAGCACTGTGAAATTCTTTTTTTTTGCATCTCCCAGTTTGTTAGGAAGCTGGGGCCAGAGCGTAGGGTCAGCCATGATACAGCGCCCCGGAGCAGATATGGTTAAGAGCCTTGCTCAAAAGCCCAAAAGTGGCAGCATGGTGGTGATGGGGCTTGAATCACCAACCTTCTTTTCAGTAACCCAGAGCCTCTGCCCCAGAACACTGTTTGTTTCCAATATTCCTGAGTGCTGAATTATCACCTCCTGCATCAAGTCAGTTCTTACTGTGTTTAATTAACACCTCAGTTTTGTGTTCATTTGTATAAAGACTAAAGGTGATAATTGAACAGTAGGCAATTTGCAGCGTGCTGTCACGTGTTCTTCAGAAGTGTACAGACGTGAGCTCATCTTTACCCTGTGTATCATTGTATCAATTGATTATGCAATTCTATATTGCAATTCTTCTACTCAAACCTTGGTGTCTGTGGATAAGGCAGCAGCACGAGGCCTTACCCCACATCCACACTAAAAAGCTACAAAGTGTCAGGCGGTCATTATTTTAACACGTAGGTGTGTGACACACAGCCACAATTTCATTAACAAAGCAACAGCAATGCAAACAATATTTTCTCAATTAGGTATAAAGCAGTAAACCGACAAATCCCAAGGACTGGCAGGAATGATTCCTTAGACCACGGGGATTAGTTCCCATTTATAGTTTAATGTGCAAAAAAACAGTAGAAAGACTTATAACTATGTAATTTGATCTCATTCTGTTATATACAACATCTCATTAAATGTGTATAGAGACATTACAAATTAAAATAAAGTTGTGAAGGAAGTAGCAAAGATGGTTGCTACCTCTGCTCAGTGTACATAGCTAGTACTGTTAGCTAGCTTTGCTAATCTGCCAATGAAGTTAATACAAAACCTAGGACATAACAAACAAGTAAAAAAAAAAAAAACACACTGACTAGTGCATTATTTCACTTGCATATTTAAATTGTTTTAGTGTTATTAACTATACAATCACCAATCACTAAATTAGGAAAACCTGTACACCTACTTATTCATGCAATTATCTAATCAGCCAATCGTGTGGCAGCAGTGCAATGCATAAAATCATGCAGATACAGGCCAGCAGCATCAGGTAATGTTCACATCAACCATCAGAATGCAGAAATACTTCATTAATCTCAGTGATTTTGACCGTGGTGTTATTGTTGGTGCCAGACGGGCTGGTTTGAGTATTTCTATAACTGCTGATCTCCTGGGATTTTCACACACAACAGTCTCTAGAGTTTACTCAGAATGGTGCAATAAAGAAAACCCATTTGGAAAGTGGCAGTTCTGTGGACGAAAAAAGCCTTGTTGATGAGAGGGGTCAATGGAGAATGGCCAGACTGGTTCAACCTGACAGAAAGGCTGAAGTAACTCAGATAATCAGTCTATGCAATCGTGGTGAGCAGAAAAGCATCTCAGAAAATGCAACACATCGAACCTTGAACCTTCTGATGTTCTACCACAGCAGAAGACCACATCTGGTTTCACATCTGGCAGCCAAGAACAGAAAGCTAAGGCTGCAGTGGGCACAGGCTCTCCAAAACTGGACAGTTAAAGACTGGAAAAATGTAGCCGGGTCTGATGAATCTTGATTTCTGTTGAGGCACACAGATGGCAGGGTCAGAATTTGGCGCCAACAGCATGAATCCATGGACCTAACCTTCCTTGTGTCAACAGTCCAGGCTGGTGGAGGTGGTGTAATGGTGTGGGGAATGTGTTCTTGACACACCTTGGGCCCATTAATACCAATGAATCGTCACTTGAATGCCACAGCCAATTTCAGTATTGTTGCTGACCATGTGCATCCCTTCATGGCTACAATTTACCATCTTCTAATAGCTACTTCCTGCACGATAATGCACCACATCACAAAGCAAAAGTCTCAGACTGGATTCATGAATATGACAATGAGTTCAGTGTTCTTCAGTGCCCTTCCCTTTGGGACATGGTAGAATGGGAGATTCGCAAAGTGCACTTGAAGAATCTGCAGGAATTGCGTGATGCAATCAAGTCAACATGGACCAGAATCTCAAAGGAATGTTTCCAACATCTTGTGGAATCCATGACATGAAGAACTGAGGCAGGCCCTACACATTATTAGTATACTGTTCCTAAGAAAGTGCTCAGTGAGTGTACATAGCTATTACCATTTCTCAGAACTAAAAAAAAAATAAAAGCAGGACAGTGCACAAGCAACAAACGACACGAGTCAAGTTGTTACTTAGCTTCTCATAGAGATAGACCATCACACACAGTGACGCGGATGCATGTCCTATTAATTCACAGTCATAATTACAGTAGTTTTAGCTGAGTTTCACATTGTCAATCACAATATACACTGTAACAATTGAAATCAGTACTCCAGACGTTTCTACATTACCATTCGACGCCATCATTCCTTCTTGGTCTCTTAGCTGAGGAAGGTTTTTCTTAGTTTTGTCTGCCATGTGGCCTGCTGGTGATCTAACACAGCAAGAGCAGGATGAGTGCAGAGATTATAAGAGCAGTGCCTGCCATCAGAATGCCTGTACTATAGCCGGTTTTGTCTATGAAGTCTCCTGGAGACACAGAGGTGGTGAAAGGTGACATTTAAAAAATGCATTATTCAAGCAGTGTTCAAAATTCATTGTGTCTTTTAAACCAGCTAAAGAATAAAATCACAATAAAGAGATTAGCCTGCACACTGGATCCTATTTTAGCACACTTTTCCTTGCTGCACGGTAAGTGCAGTTTCACGCTGAATGCTAATTTGAGAGCATTAGTGCACACAGCTTGCATAAAGTCACTGGCTTTCTGATTCTTGTCTAATCTTAGCAAGCCATGCAAAAGATTATTTCAACGTGTGTATTTCATAATGTATTGCCAACATTTCTATATTCCGAATGTCTATATTCCTGAGAGTCAATGAGTGGATTAATGTGCAAACTAATTTACTGCATAACTGCACACATCATTTCAGAAAAGTGCAAAAAAAAAAAAGTTACACAAGTTTCGCAGTATTCAGCAGCACAAAGCATTACCACAAGTGATTGCAGCCACAGCATGCAGTATTATTTCTCACTACCACTTTGATTGATTTGGTGCCATTGTCATGCTTTAGTGATACACAGTACTGTCAGAATATTGTTTGTGAGGCTAGATATTGCATATTGAGGACTCGAGGAGCGTTACACTCTATAAAACATGCCATAAATTTGTGTTTTGAACAGCTATGACAAAGGATAAGAAAGACCATTTATCCTGCAACCAATAATGCATGAAATTAACACAGCATTGTCAGAGAGGGAGAGAGAGAAATGTTATTTGACTGACTCTGTGTAAGGCACTTTTCTTTCTTTCTGAATTTTAAGTAATACTGAGCATAGTTTAAATCCTGATAATCTGAGCAGCATTTTTTTACATGCTAATACAGCTGCTATTAGGGTCATGCCTGCACTTCAATAGACTGCTGTAAGCTTAAAATAAATATTCTAAGCGTTAGTGTAATATGGAAAAAGGAAGAGAGCAGGAGGACAGAAACCAAGTGCCGCAAACAAACCAAACTTTGAAAAGTAATAATGTTAATAATTACTTGAGTAAGAATAATAAAGTATCCAGTGAGTGGTAGCAATTTACTGGTTACTTCAGATCTGATAAAAATGAAGGGAAAATCCTGAGTCTCAGACTACATGGAGAACTGTAAGTCACACCTCTCCTTGAAAGTCTGTCTGTTCTGTTTATGTGATATAAAACCTGCGTTCAAGATCAAGCAGCATATCCCAGTCCTGTGACGGGTACAATAACACACAACCTGTTATTTTCAACACAAAATCTCACACAGACACACCCCAAAATACAAACTTTTTCCCAACAGTTGACTGTCTTTATTTTCACAACATGTTAACATGTTAACAATAACCATAACTCGTCAGCATCTGCATTTAAACAAGACAACAGCGAACAAAAGGACAGACTATGGAATAGAATAGAAGAGAAAGTGAGTATAGAGTGAGATATTGAGTGTTTGTGTAGGTGTGTGTGTGTGTCCTGCCTCCTCTGCTTTCCACTCTTCGGCCATTATCTTCCAGGACTGAGCCTCTAAAAAAGTGAGCGGCATTCAGGCCACTGAGTGTATCGCGAGACTTGCGACCTCCTTATACATGATATAAACTAATTATTAAAACTACATATATTCATTAACATTTAACAGTAACAGAGGAACGCCACAGAATGTAACAAAGTAAAAGTACATTTCTTTGATTAAATCTGTGATTAAAAATGAACTTGAATAAGAGTAAAAGTATGGTCGGTTAAACCTACTCTTAAAAGTTTTGTGGGGGTTTTTTTCTTCAAAAAGTTACTCAAGTAAATGTAGCAAATTAAATGTAGTATGTTACTATCCACCTCTGCCTGTAGTCCACATAGTGTAGAATCTTGCTCCTTAGCACTTCTGGTCTACTGCTGGATTTTGTTCGTGAGTCGGGAGCCTCCTGTGGTTCATGGTGTATTTGAGAGAGGGTCTGTAGCTCGAGTCTGTTCATCAGAGACGACAGTGAGTGGCTTCAGAAGTGCACAACACACACACACACACACACACACACACACACACACACACACACACACACACACACACACACACACGTGCAGCTGCACAGCTCCCAACACTAGCATGGCACCCCTCCAGGAATAATTGTCTACCAGGAATTGGAAAGAAGGTGTGAAGAGGAAGGTGACGATTCATTCACCTGTGCTGGCGAGAGCTTTGGCAACAGGCCACCACTTCTCAAAATAGCAGCCCAACATGGTTACAGTGGGGGTCCGGGTCAAAGCCAGAACTTATAGAAAACTGAGTAAAGCAGGTTCTATATCAGAGACAAAGACACTTTAAGTTTGGGGTCATAGCTGTATCATGAAACAATGATACAATAGATACAATGCATTGCCATAATGAAATGCATACTCAGGAAGGAAGCTTCAAAGTAGCTGTAACAGACACAAAGATAAAGTGGAAAAATACTTAATATAGAAATATAGAAAGACATATACACATCTAAAGTGCATAAACACCAATACTTTTAATACATCAAAAGTGCATAGTAGGGGTGTAAACCTCGGTCTTTCACATGATACGACATGATTTCATTTCATAAGGCAACGATTTGATATTTGACGACCCCACTATATCTGCTAAGATATGATATGATTTGATTTAGT
Organism: Ictalurus punctatus; assembly: GCF_001660625.3. Lineage (NCBI taxonomy): Eukaryota > Metazoa > Chordata > Actinopteri > Siluriformes > Ictaluridae > Ictalurus > Ictalurus punctatus. The sequence continues at coordinate 9,244,155 of NC_071284.1, forward strand.
AGCCTCGGATCAATATGTGCCCAGCATTGGTCAGAACATGGGGTAGACCTACTGTTAATTTACAGATGATTGTGACACAGAGAAGGCACTACCATATCAAAGCTATGGGCAAATGACATATTTTGATAATATTTGATTTATAATCAATTATAATAGATTTATGATTGTTGCATCGATTCATACCGGAATACAAGAATCAATGCATCAGTTCAACTGGTCAGATTGTTATATGCCTAGCACATAAATATGTTTGTTACCTGCGATAGAGGTACACAGAAACCATTTATGATGGTTGAAAGAAAGGCTAGTAAGCAAACCAAAACACATTAATTCCTCCCACCCTCCCCCACACCCAGCCTGGGAAATGCTAAAGTGCGTAGTGACAAAGTGAGTGGTTCGAAAATTCCTCTGCAATATTAATCCTGAAAGTTTAGTGCATGGAGATGCTATTATATCTCTAACATCAAAGAGAGAGTTGGAAGGATGACTGGGGACCATAATAATTCTGTGTGCAGCATTTGTTGAAAATGTTCTGTATAGAGGGAATATGCTGTCTGTAAATGTCTAGGCAATATTCACTACAATCTAAAGAGCTTTCCGGTGGTAGTCCTATTAGATGATGCCATTGAATGCTATGCATATTTGAGGATTTTATCAGACAGTGGAGTGTAATCGTTGTTCAGGTCGTTTATTTAATTATTTATTGTTTATTATATTGTTGTACATAATGGACCATATTGAACCTGTTCAGGTCATTGGTGATGTAGGCACTCAGGAATTTTAGGTTTCCACATCAATTCCATTCACACCCTTTGCTCTTGAAAATTAATAGCAACCTTCCTTGTTGAATTATTAACCACACACCAGCCTACAAGATCCATTATCTCCTATCTTCCCTATCACTGTGGTGTCAGCTATACCATCATAGGTAAACAAGGAAGAGTAGGTGCGTGTCACTAGAAAGAACACTTGTATATTGTAGTATTCCTTCAACCAACACCTTTTTGGTCTGGTGAGTGGTGTTAAGAATGAACCACGCCTATCTGACTATTTAATGAAAACAAAACATTACGAAGGCTTGCGGCTGGTGCGATTTCTGCCCAGCACTCTGACTGTCAAAGTGAAAAATTCAATAACGCATAAAGTAAATATCAGGACTAAAGGGAGAAAGAGAGAGATAAGTCAGATAGTGAAACGTTTTATCAGTGGCAGTCGTTTTTACCTGTCAGAAAGCCCACAGTGATGTAAAGCTAGAACAGATTTTGAGTGTATGCTCCAGCCACCATGCTCACACTGCCCAGCGGTCCTCCCAGCATCACCACAACTCTGTGGCCAACACATGCACTGAACACAGAGCCAACTGGAGCTGAATCAGTGGAACACAAGAAACACCTTTCATGAACCATCATCCTTGCTTCATTGGATAATCTCACCAGGATAGCATAGATTTGTGCTGCTGGTGTAATCATGAAGACTGTCCTGTGCTCATCCCAGCATGCTTATTCACAATATGATCATATTAAACATCCTTTCACCACACTTAATTCTGACTGATTTTATAGTATATTTTTGTATATTCACCCAAAAGAGGGTGGGTTCCCTTTTGAGTCTTTCTTCCTCATGTTGTCTCAGGGAGTTTTTCCTTGCCGCTGTTGCCTCTAGCTCGCCCATTCTGAAACTAAATCTACATCCAGATTTCTGTAAAGCTGCTTTGTGAAAACATCTATTGTTGAAAGTGCTGTAAAAATGAAACTGAATTGAAATACTGTACTGCAAGAAGCTACAAAACACTGACAGAGCATAAAATCAAATGTTCGGAGTATCAAATGTTCAGCAGAAGGAATATGAGAAATCATTTATTATTTATAGACTTTTGCTTTGCTGCACTTTGATCAGCTGAACTTTGTTTGACGTTTACTTCTGAGGAACATGACTTCCACAAATGTCAAGAGATTACAAGTAATGCTTAGTGCAGAAATCACGCTGTAGTTCACAGATTGTCAAGATGGTGTGTGATAAAAGGTTTGTGTAAAAGCGTGTCTTGACATTTGTGGAGTTTGCGCTTATGAAATACTAATCAGTCTCTGCATGGCCACAAGTAATTTATACAAAATTGGATAAGAATTTTAATCAGCAGCTGCCCTCTGGTGGTAAACCACACAGGTGTTATGATGGAAATGTAAACCATGCAGGTTCTCTGGACATATCAGAGTGACAACAATAATCTAAGAAAACCTAACTTGAATGTTTTAAGCTCAAGAGAACAGACCAAATTCATTTAAATGTCAGTGATTCACACACAGTCTCACCCACAATCCATCATCACACATTTCTCTCTAGTGTATTCCCTAATGTATTCTGATAATGGTTGAATGACTAAAACATTCCTCCGATGTGTACACTTGCTACAGGGATCAATGTAATCTATGATCTGCGTGCTGCTGTAGATGCTGTAGTTCCTGGTAAATAAATTTTACACAAATTAATTTGGTAGAAATTAACACAAATTGTTCTCTGAAATGCTTTTGTTAGGGTGACCATATGTCCTCTTTTTCCCAGACATGTCCTCTTTTTCCCAGACATGTCCTCTTTTTCAGACCTTAAAAAAGCATCTAAATTTGAGAAAATGTACAGGATTCGGCTTTAGTTTCATTGTGATGTGCTTATGGTCTAATACTGCATCATGTGAGCGCATGTCCTCTCTGTAATTCCCGCCTTCTTGCATACCAGCTGGTCGATTATGAAAGGCTTACAGTAACTATTGGCCGAATTCCTACCTCTCAACCATTAGCCTACACTCAGCGAACGCACGAAGGTGAAGCGTTGTTGTACACTGTAAAACTGGTTAAGTTCAATTACCTCAAAAAATTTGTGGAAACTAATTACCTCAAATTTTTTAAGTTGATAAATCAATTTCTTTAAGCCAAATATACTTAAATATAACAAAAATACATTTTTAATTACAAAGTTTGAGTTAAACTTTAGGCTTTGCAAGGTCAATTTTAATTTAATGTTATCACATTGCCATTTAAATGTGTAAATGATGACAAACTGGGCACACTCGTGGCAAAAGAATGTAGGAATTGATATTTTATATATATATATATATATATATATATATATATATATATATATATATATTTATGTGTGTGTGTGTGCGTGTGTGTGTGTGATGCTAATAGTGTGTCTTTTTCAGTGTATTAAAATCTGCTTTCATACTAACACTGTTTTGAACGCTTTTAAGACACAGAACCAAAAGGTGCCAGAATATGGAAAATTGGAAAACCAGAATATGGTCACCCTAACTTTTGTGATGTAATGTTTCTCACATTAGGGACAGTGATCTTTTATTTATTCATTCATTTATTTATTTATTTTCTTAAAACAAATCCAAACATTGAACATGTTTTAAGCTTAAAATAAGCTCTAAATAAAAGTATTTTAGATCATATTACTTTTCTCTTGACTTTATTTACATATGTAACCTTGAAGTAATCCAAAAGTAATCAGATTACATTACTTTCATACATAACCTTAAATTAAATAATCATGTTAAGTAAACAAAGCCCAATAGTCAGAACTGTTATGATTTTCTTATATTTGCTTTGGCATCTTGTTGCTTTGGCATACTAAATTTACCTAAGTGGTAACCATAACAGATCCTTCTCCAAAGCATCTTTTGTTTAGCATCGTCTTATCCAAAGCTTATTTTTTGTTTAATTTCCAAAACACTAGGGATTTTTCCCCCACCTATTATTTATCCTAGCATACAAGTACCAGCTGTTGGCAGCTGGTTAAAGAGTAATGTATCACTGGAGGTGCAATTTTCCCTCCAACTGTGTAGCACTTGTGATATGAACTTTTCCATAAACAAAAGGATAAGGGAATGTATAGTAGTGCAGACACATTCACATTTCGAATTTTTCAGATTTGTTGCCTCCAATATGTTATTTATGAATAGAATTGGATCTTCTATCCAGTATGGATAGAAAGGTTGGTCTCTCTTTTTTCTCAACTAGAATATTTGGCTCTAAGGATAGAGATCAAAACAACACTGAATCACTTTTTCATTATTTCATCAACTCTAATGGTGCTTCTAGCACCTGGTACTGCTAACAATACTCTATCCTAATTCTAAAAAAGGAAAAGATTGATTTTAGATTTTAGATTTAATTTTTTAATTCTCTGTGTTATAAATACTTCAGGATGTCACATTTATAAACTCCAGAACAGAAAATTCAGGAAATATAGTGAACACGGCAAGCTCTATAAACATTCAGAGGACTTTTTCTGAAAGTAAGACCCAGTATTTGGTTGATTAAAACTTATTTACCGAGCTGAAATTATCCATGTATTCATATAAAGAGCTGCAGAAACTTTTGGACAAAACTTTTCTGTCCCCAATGAGGCATCTTGGATTTTGTCTTTAACCACACACTCTAACTTGACTGTCTCTGTGACAGAAAAACATCCAAAAAATACAATAATACAATAAGAATAATGCAAATAAAACTTCATTCTCAGACCATTCTTGAAACACTGTAATACTGACTAGTTCAACAATCCTGATCCTAAAAGTCTAATCTTGTCAAATTAAATTCCATTAACATTAATTAAGACAATATTCACAATGAACAGAATTTGATCTGGACATATGGAAGAAATCTAGAAGCGAGTCTAGAGAATAAAGACTAGGACACTGGCTTTATTGTAGGAGCAAGCAAACATCTGATGTACAGTATAGCACATCATTCAAGAACAATAGAAATAAGGGATTGGAAAACTGGAGATGTAGTTAATATGTGAAACTATAACTGGTTTAATTCTGATTTAAATAAAAAGTCACACCAACACACACCAGTAAAAATGTGCTTTGTTGAGCCTCTCTCGTGTGCAGAATGTAACACTGAATTGCTTCATTATTCGGGAGTTGTTGTTTCAGAGCTCCATGACACTGATCCTGCTGAGGCTGCGATTGAGAATTTAACTTAGGTTCACAAAAAGAAATGACTTGCAGTACACTCTATAGGAGCACAGGGGGGTTTTCATGGTTTATACTCTAAGGTTCACACGTTACTGAGAGAAAATTAAATCCCAGAAAGTGCAGGTACCAACAATGCCACAGCCATCCATAACCAAGAGAGCATAATTGTCCCTGATCTTGGTGGGAAGATCTAGCTTTTGTCTGGAATTTGTCATTCAGAGTGACACAAGCTAATTGAGGATTGAACTTGGATGAATCTCCATGCTTATGACAGTTTAACTTCACTGCATAGCACTTTCTACAAAAGGTCTACATGTCTAAGTGCTAAGTTGTACACTGGGAGTCTTGTATAGAAGAATGTGCATGAGAAGGAGTTTTGGTGTGGTTGGGAGAAATGATTTAGCAACATGTTTGGCCCAGCTGTGGCAAAAAAATAAGTGACCCTTGCTTTTTCATCTTTCATTTATGTTCATAAAAATGGTTTGGCACTGTACTGTGTAAACCACAACACTATATATATTAAAATCCAGACTTCTAAACCAAATTTATATAAACATAAAAAAAATAATTACCTTAAGGATTTATATCACAGCATAGTTGAATTCCTGAATCAGGGATTGTGCATTAATTTTCTACAACAGCATGGCTCTGACAGAACTTCTGGTGGTAACATAAATCATAAGTTTATATTAATGCTCTAGTTCTAATACCTTATCAAACCTATAGCAACCGCTCATTCACAGGGAGTTGTATGGTGGATGCTCCATATAATATAAGACTAAATATAAAATCATGTGGAAAAAAATAAGTACACTCCTTGGAAATTGTTGGCTTTTTTTACATATTTGGAGAAGCAAGCATTTGCTCATCTTTTAAACAGTCCCTATTAATAAAGTTGATATACTTGAACAAAACCACAAGGGAAATTAGCTTTTTCAATCATTTATTCAACAAAAATATCAAAAGATCTTATCTTAAAGAAAAAGTATGTACACCCTTGGCCTCAGAAGCTAGTGTTGCCTTCTTTAGCAGAAGTAAATTCTTGTAGGTGTTTTGCATAATTGTCCACCAGGCTTGCTGGAATTTTCGACCACTCTTCCATGCAATATTCTTTCAGTTGTTTGAGGATTTTCTTGCATGTACTGCCTGTTTCAAATCCCCACACTACATTTCAATGGGATTCAAATCCGGGGTTTGAGTAGGCCCTTCCATAGCCCTCCATTTCATCTTTTTGAGCCATTCCTTGGTGGATTTGCTAGTGTGCTTAGGATCATTATCCTGTTGAAAGGTCCACTTTTGGTTGAACTTCAACTTCCGGATAGATGGCCTCAAATTATCTTCAAGCACTCTTTGATATGATGCAGAATTCATAGTTGAGTCAATCACCGCAAGCTGTCCATTACTTGAGGCAGCAAAGCAACCCTAAACCACAACATTTCCACCACAGTGCTTTACAGTTGGTATGAGGTGCTTCTCCTGGAAAGCTGTCTTTGTTCTACACCAAACTTGTCTGCTGTTACTGTGGCCAAACAACTCTATCTTTGATTCATCTGTCCAGAGAACATTATTCCAAAAGGCCTTGTCTTTGCCTATATGCTCATTGGCAAACTGTAGTCTTGCAAAGGCTTGTCAAATGTATGCAAGTCAAATGTAATGGAAGTCATGTAATGCAAGTCATGCAGGTCAAATGTATCTTTCTGATTGTAGAGGCATGTACTTTGACACCTTTGGCAGCAAGACTTACTAGCAGATCCTGTGATGAAATTTTGGGGTTCTTGGAGACTTCTTTTTGCATCGTATGATCTGCCATTGGGCTGAATTCGCTGGGACGGCCAGTCCTGGAAAAATTGGCAGTCGTTTTAAATATGCACCATTTGTTGATGATTTTCCTTACAGTGGAATGATGTCTTTCAAATAATTTAGAGATCTTTTTAAATCCTTTGCCAGACTCATAGGCATTCACAACCTTTGTTCTGAAGGCCTTATAGAACCTTTTAGATCTTGGCATGATGACACCACACACCTCAACAGCAAAGGGAACACCAGCTACGAGTGGGGTATGAATAAGTCAGATTCCACCCGCACTCCCTAAGCAGGTCTTGAACACCTGATTATCCTTTTATGGATTTGAAGGTGTGATAAATCTAGGGGTGTACTTACTCCCCCGCCCCCCCATGTGACTGATCTGTTTTTTGTTAATTTAAATTGTGAAAATTAATGCAAAATGTCGATTTTATGTGTCATTTGATAGAGTGTACCACCTTTATTAATAGGTACTGTTTCAAAGAGGACCAAAGGTTTGCTTATCCAAATATGTCAAAAAAAGCCAATAATTTCCATGTGGTGTACATATTTTTTCACATGACATGGGAGAGTCTTCAGGACAGAGGACTTTGTGCTTTTAGGTCTCTTAGTAAAATGACAAGCTTGACATGATCTTTAGAAGAAGACAACCTGAGCAAGATTTTAAAAAGACATTTAAACATTTCCACACACAGTAATTTTGCTGAAATATATCTCTTAAAGTTGAGGTGTTTTGGTCCAAACATGATTTTTTTGTCTGGTTATCCCAAACTGCCACATACCAAATATATTACTAAGGCCCCAAAATGTTAAACGTAACTATTAAACATTTTATATAACTGAGTTTACTTTAAGTCAGTTTAACTCTGGGAGTCTGATAAAGCTGTTTGGGAAGAACTATTTCATCAAAATATAATATCACAGCAACAAAGAGAAATAAGAACGACAATAAAGTTGAGTGCAGAGTTGATTTAGAAGGCTGGGATAAACTTTAGTTAGTTTATTTCCTCTAATGGATCAAATCCAAACCATTAATGAAGCAAGGGCTGAGGGTTACATTAATGTGATTGATCTTCATTGTCAGCATTAACACCAATTTAATCTACAATGTAATATTAATGATGCAAACAATCCTGGACAAAATCTAGGAGTCATTCTGATGTGTCTTTTGTCTAAGAAACATGATATATGGTTGCAGACACTGAAGCAAGTAATATGAACCACTTTTCCACTGTTGGAATGATAAAAAAGCAAATTAAGTCCTAACATTTGATGTTTAATTTCAAACTCTAGGAGGGAACAGTACTTGTGAAATAAATGTAGAGCTACAAATAATTAACCACCCTTTGGGACCCATTTAATCTTTATTTTAATTTCCATTTGATAGTTAATATACTTCCCGTTCTTCTATTGCCTGCTACTGTTGGAAAATGCAATTAATTTTTGCTGAAGGTTAATCTGCGCAGCATAGAACCAAAATTTGCTCAATCTATATTCATTCAGGTGTCATTTCAGCCCAGAACACTGATCCATTGCTCCTGATTCTCAGACTTATAATGAGAGAACTATAAGAGCCAAATGAAAAAACAGATGTCAAGCTCTTAATTTCTAATAAAAAATATATATATACAGTAGGCAGGCATGTGAGATTTATTGATTCATCAAAGATTCAATCAAAACAAGGGACGTTTGCCTGATGTTTATTCATTTTAGCCTGCAGGATGTTTTGTGCTTCCCAGCTTGGACTTTCCATTAGGGAAGCTAAGCAGATGTAGCATACAATATGTTAAATACGTCAGAGTGTTTGATAAATGATTTGCTTTGCCAGTTCGTCTCAGTAATGCTTGTTCTCATGAGACTGAAGTTCGGTAGTGTGAGCTACAGTGTAATGGCCAACTGCATGTGGAATATGAGTGATGCTTAAGGAAGAATATGCACATACAGCATGCATGTGAACATGTACTACAGGCGTTTGTTATTACACCTACTAAAATTCTCACCAGGGGCAATCAGATTGCAAAATAATGTTTATTTAATGGACATGATTCCATGTACTTTCAGCCATGGTGGAAACTATGCAAGTGCAAGGGAAAATGTTTTAATACCCAGAGTAAAAAACTGAAACATAAATAAACTCCAACTTGAAGCTTTTACTGAAGCTGAAAAATAATGTATATAATGTACTGAAGAAAAATATAACAAGTGATGAGTGTGGGGTTCACAAACATAATGAAGGCTATAGTGTATGTACAACAATTTAAACCTGAAAGTAGAAAGCATATCTACAATTTCACAACATCTAATAGATTGTAAATCCATTAAAGCACAAAGAAACAATTAATGTTAACTGAAATAATGGTATGTATTTTCTGACAATCCAACACAGAGGATTCATTTGTTGCCTATGGAAGCCCAGAACTGTTATGAAATGCAGAAATTGTTATAATAAAGGACTAAAAATAACAAACAATGACAAAAAAGAACCAAACACTAGAAAACCTAAACCAAAGGACTAGACTGAGGCCAGGCCAGCAAGACAAAGAAAAGAAAACTCAACACAAAGCTCAAGACCCACCTACAGTGCAAAGGACCTTAAATAGGGAAACTAATTAGGGGAACACAAATCAGGTGTGCACAAACAAGGAAGGAAGCGGGACAGACAACAAAAACAGAATGTGAGTGAGGGTGCCCTCTGATGGTCTGGGGAGGAATCATCCATGGTGGACATGCCAACAAACAAACAAACAAACAAACAAACAAACAAACAAAGAAGCAAAAAAAAAGTCTTTTAAGGTGCTATGTCATTATTTCTAGATATGTTGGTCTACCAGCTTTACTGGCTCAGACAGTGTTTTGGCATCTTGTATCTCATCATAGGCTTGATTTTTCAACATGGAATTGGCCCTGTTCACATTTTTAGCTTTAGCTGGAAACAGCCTTTGGTAAGTACCTTTGTTTCAGCTACAACATCACCAATGGCTGAGTCGAATACTGTTTTTGAAAAATGTTATAGAAAATCTGTGAACTGTAGTGGAATCAAAGAAACAGCTTGGAAAATCAGCACAAGTAAAGTTTAGGAGGCAAATAAACAGGAACTGCTGTGAGTACAAACATTCACATTCACTATGTGAATGAAGCTAGCTTCTCAAGCCAACCATCAGAGTTTAAGCTCAGGTTTGTGTGGCTCTTCTTTCCTCCTCATCACCTGGTAGCATCAGTTTGAGTACCACCTTGCTCTCAACTACATTTAACACCGAACAAACAAAAATACTGTTAACTTCGGGTTAAGTAGAAATACAGCTAGCTAATGTTAGTGAAATGATGCACTATACAATCTCTCACATATCCACTGAACTGAAACGGGGCAAATATGAAATAATACATACACAACAGCAATTAACTAGATATCTATAGTTACTCATCATCAATGCTATGGTAGCCTTAACTGACCTAACATTACCTTTCCTTCATAGCTATGAATGAATTATTCCTAAAAACAATTTATTCAGCGTTGAATCCTTCATTGCTGAGTGTTCTCCAACAATTCTGGACACATCTTCAAAGATTAGTCTTGGCAGCATCGGTAAAGTTTATGTGATAAAGTTTTCCATTGTAAGCAAAGGTGATAATAATGCTGGTGTTTCTCTGGTAAAAAATCAGGTAAATCATTTTACGTACACCCAATTTTTTTGTGAAAAGGGCCCATGGAATGTAGCCAGATAATGGCCTGTATCAGCAGGCATTACTCATTAGCTAATACAGGCTTATTTACAGTGCAGACTGTGACAGTGATTGGTGTTTTGTTCTGACTCTGTACTACACCATATTGGATTTGGTGAAAAAATTATTATGGGTATTATTGTGTCAGGCAGTCATCTTAAACATGCATACTGTAAATGTACATATTTTGGGCAAATTATTAACAGTACACTGGACAGATGATCTGTCTGAACCACAACTTGCAGTTACAGATGTACCAGTAAGTGCAATGCAGTTCAACTGGGTTTAGGTCAGGTGACTGATCAGTTATTTTACCATATGTAAGACCTAAAAACTCTGTAGAATCTTTGACAGTATGTAATTGGTGACTGTCTTGCTGCATGTTGAAGGGCCAACCAGTGAGTTCTGCATAAATCTGAGCTGGTAAGATGCTTCTGTCCACTTCTATGCCCAGAATCCAGCATTAAATCACACCATTACTCAGGATAATTGAATCGAGTTGACAGGCAGTCATATATCTATCATGTTTTGCACATGAGGTGGGATGATTTGGGTGGCTCCTTTTTATCTTCACATTTCCTTTTTCCTTTATTACACAGCTCATCTGTCCATAAAACTTTGTCCCAGAATTTATTTTATATATGACTTTTAAAGCAAATTGCATTCTATGCTTAGGTTTGCAAGTGTATGGTGGTCTTTGACACATTAATGTCTCAATCCTGTGGAGTAATTTTGAGTAGTATTTGTTTATAAATGAAAATATTCTGTTGTACTTCACTATTAAGGTTTTTTTTTTCAGGTTTGCTAAGCTCAGCAGTACATTTGTGCTTTGTCACACTGTATCAAAACAGTTTATTTTGACACAACTAATTTTTATGACTAATGCTACTTTAGTTTTCATTTATTCCTCAATAAAAATAGCAAGAGAATATAATCAGCAATGACATTCAGGTGCTGAAAAACTGCTACAAACTACTAACCACAGTTAGTCCAGTATAGATTGAACTAGTGATAGCTCAGTATTTTATACTTGTCAATGACACCGATGTAGAGCAATTAAAAAAAATAAAAAATAGGCAAACAAAATATTTATAAATATTAATACCACAGCACTGCTGAATTCTTGAATCTTGAGAATTGGTCAGATGTTGATTAATTTTCTATAACGGCAGTTCTGACTGCAAGGCAAATTTCAGTTTTATAGTAATGCACTTGTTCAAATGCATTACTGTTTCATTTATAACCACCTAAAGTGGCACAAACGCTACACAATGTCACCCTAATAATAAATGATTAACAAACGTGTTTCTAAATTTCTAATCATTGACATGATGAAGCTTTCTGTAAGGAGATTTTATTTAACATGCTCTTTACTCTCCAATGTATTTGTAACATGACAGTTGTCATGTGGTTTCTCAGTAACAAGACAAGCTGCATTATTTACTTTTCTTATTAACTTCACGAGAGAGAGAAATGTTAGGCAGGTGAGGTAACGACTCTTTATAGCTATAACCTAATGATAACAGAATCTAACCTGTCTCATGGACATTCCACAACATTAAATGTAACTATAAATGGATAAAAAGTAAGATGTCATTCATTTATGAGTGGAAAAAAATGTTGGCAAATGATTGTTATATAAATGAAATAAAACACGGATTCAGGGCATGCTGTTCTTGGAAATAATCAACTTTGGGGCAGTAACAGCATTGCACAACTCTGTTTTTGGCTATTTTTCTATGACATGACCATGTTTTATTCCTTAGATATTCTCTCTCTCTCTCTCTCTCTCTCTCTCTCTCTCTCTCTGATATACAGTATATATACTGTATATAAGCAAAACTGGATGACCCTTACTCATTGCTGCCCACTGTTATAGTGAGAGATGTGTTTGTTTTTAAATATTTATCCAAAAAGAATGGCTTTTAATAAAGTTTGAGAAATGAGGCACAATTATGATATCAAACTATAATAAAGCTTATATTCCTAATGCAGTGTCTGCATAATAAGACGTTAATATCCTTTCATAGTCTAGATCCATTGAGGGATTTGTTTGCTCTCTGGTGCAATTACAGTTAAATATACAAATACAAAGATCTTATCAGATAATTAGTTGTTATAATTTGTTTAATTTAAACACAGTATATTAATATGCAGTTGGCCTTACTTTCTATTGGTTTACATAATGCCTATTTTTTATTACTTTTATTGTACATCTACTCTCCTAATTAATATTGGTGAGATAATTTATGGAGATATTTAAGAGTGGAAATTTTATACAGGACATTCAGTGAAATATAAGGACATATTGGTGAAATAATAGAAAGGAACAAAAACAGTAATGGTGATAAAAGATGAGGCTATACCTTTCAAGTGGTAACCCCTTCCTTGAATTAATGATGTATTCTGGGAAGTCTTGTTGAATAATAGATCTATTGTGGCAATACCTCTGTTGAATAATATATTAATGGTGGTTGGAATGTGACGTCTGTATTATAGATATAAATTGGTGAACTGTAGATTTCAACACAGGCACATAGGAATGCCAAAAAAATCTTGTCTTTCAGAATTCTTTTTTATTCAATATGAAACAGTACAATTTCTGATTTCTATGATCTTAGATCTTAGAACTTAAATTCTTTTGATTATGCTGTTATGTGTCACGTAATGCAGGTAATTCAGAATGATGACGGATGCAATTGCAGTTAAAGGGTTTATTAAAAGGCAGGCAGACAAATCCAAAACGAAAGACAGGATCAGAATCAATAAACAGGCATTAGTCAGGTGGTCAGCAAACAGAGAACACTGGACATAACAGAACAGAGAAACCGAGAAACTATATGAAGTCAAGAAACCAAGAAAACAAACACAGAACAAAGGCTTTGTATGGCCCAGGCAGCAAAACACTGAAGCTCAATACTTCACTACGTAATACAGAAACACAAGGGTACTAATAGACAAACTAATCAAAAGGGGCAACACAGAACAGCTGATGACAAAGATGACACATAATGGAAACAACCAATCACAGGACAAGGGTGGAGACAGAACATAAACGAAAACAAAACACACGTGGAAACAAAGACGAAACCTGACAACCCGGAAGCACGTACTGTCATGCTTCAGGCAGTTTATACGTGCTGAATGCTCTGGTATTCAGCGCGAGGGGAAATTCATGACATTATTATTCATGACCTGTAATGACTGCTTACGTCTTCTAATGTGTGGTAAGCCTTAGCCTACAGTTCAAATGCTCTTTCTCTTTCTCTCTCTGTCTTTTTCTCTGTCTCACACAGTCTCCAACCAATCTCATTTATGCATTCATGAAATTGTCCAATCAGCTAATCATGTGGCAGCAGCGCATGAGTTTCACTTAATGTAACATCAGAATGGGGAAAAAATGTGATCTCTCACCTCCACCTGTGATGCTTTTTCGCTTCATCACAATTGTAAAGAGTGATTATTTATGTTCCCATAGTTTTCCTGTCAGCTCAAACCAGTCTGGCCGTTCTCCTCTGATCGACAAGGTTTCTGTCCAGAAAACTGCTATTCACTGGATGTTTTTAACACCATTCTGTATAAACTCTAGACTGTTTTGCGTGAAAATCCCAGTAGATCGGCATTTTCTGAAATACTCAAATACTGAAATATTCTGTCTACTTGTTGTTTAAGCTGTTTGTAATTAATTGAAAAGTTTCCTACTGTTAGCATAGGCAAAATCAGAGCATTCCTGAATAATTTCAAAAAGACCAAATCAATCACCATCAATCAAGCAACAGAGGCCTGAGTCAGAAAATCACAGCATGAGCAGCAGCCAGATTTTCTGTGTCATTACATAGTGCTGATTGTGAGTTCTTTAGCATGATAAGACATCTCTGCTCAGGACCCTACAGAGAAGCTCTTAAAAATCTGAGCTGAAAAACTGCTGATGATGACTATCCTTAGCAGGAGTTTGAATGTGCAGCAATATTTTTCTTTCTTTTCTTTTTTTTTTTTTTTTTACCCAAAAGATGTTTAAGCATGTCCTGCAATGACCCCTGTCTAACAATTCCCAGCTTTTCTTACTTTCATTATCAGAAAAAAAGGTACTAAACTAGGGGTTTAAGATACAAACCTCATGGGTATGTTTGTGTATGTTTAGGCATAAGAACATAATTGTAAAGGAATATCACTGAGGTACATAACTGAACCTTATGCACTGCAGTTGTACAGTACTTTTGCGGGCACATTTACATTGTTTGTTCTTTGGAGAACAAAAATGTATCTGTACAGTACCTTTTTCTGACAGATTTGATAGTGTGAGAAGGGCATCCTATTTTGGCAGTCTTTCTGTCCCAGTGGCTCACACCCAAAAAGGACAGGTGTCTCTGTACTTATCCAGATGGCACTGCAACTGACTGCAAAGCCTGAAAATCAGAGGAGTGACAAGTTAGGTATGGGTGAAGTCCATTCTTTTGAGCATCATGATACATATACTGTATCAAACTCAAATATGTGTACTATAATGGAAAGTATAGTCATTCTATACCAGTACAAAGTCTATGCTGGACTTTTGTGCAGGTTTGAGGATGCTGTCAATCTGATACCTACATTTTTTCCGGTGTAAGTGCTTTCCCTGGGTGTGAGAAAGCACTTACACCGGAAAAAATGTTTTTTTGTTGATGCTCTAAGGCTTTTTCTAATTTCAGACCCAGTGTCACGAGTTCCCCTTTAAGCAGCGCACTGTGGAGCCTGTGAGCGCGCGTGCACATTTCTCCGCTACCAGTCCCTCGCTGTTGTTTATATTTCATGTTTGGTATATCGACCCTGTATCCCGTGACCACAACTCTGATTCCTGCCTTGCCTCGTTTATGCCTGTTTGCCGATCGCCTGAACCTTGCATGTTCCTGGATTACGTTTTAGGATTACGTTTTGGATTTGTCTGCCTGTCTCTCTTTAAATAAAACTGTTGTTCAACCTGCGCTTGCATCCTACCTTATCTCTGTTGCGTCACACCCAGGGAGTCCTTAGAGAAATAATACTTGGAGAGATGCCTAGAATTAGCACCATAGATCTCTTAATCTTCTACCAGCTTTAATTAATATTTACCTATACACAATGTCTCTTCATAATGTAGAAAATCTCTGCTTTTTGCTTCTATGTTAGACATTCCTGCATTGCTGAGTAAAAACCAATAGACTGTGCTGCCATGCCATATACAAAAAATAGACTTCAACCTAATGGCAAATGAATGACAATCTTTTCAGCAAAAAGAAGTGCTAAGAAATAAGCCATTACTTGTGCTATTTTCTCTCTGCTGATCTATCATTCTCAGGGCAATGGTTAGTAGGCCATGGAAGAAGCGTTCCACCTCTGGAGCCTTTGGTGTGTGTGTATTTGATGTTATAGACCTGTCCTCTTTCCTTGTTTCCTTACTGAACAGGTGAAAACTCTAGAGCCAAGTATGCTCTTGAAAAGCGCCATGTTTTATGGAATTAAGAAAAAAAAAAGTCTCACTAATTAAAAAACATTACAAGAAGCAATGTAAGTAAACAATAATATACTCTATAATAGAGTAAGGTGTATCTGTTGTACCTGTAGCTAGACTCCAATAACTTTAAGAATTGTTATTACATGTTGACTGTAGTCTCTACTCTGGTGTTCACTGAGGTAAACATGCACAGGGAATGGGGAAGGTCAGCAACCTTTTATAAACAATCTGGTCTCATGAGCCTTTAAGGGTTGCACATACAGGAATATTCTAGACTTGTGATTGCTCCAACAAAAGCATTAGCATTGTTCATGATGTTTTATTAAAAGCAGGGTTTTCATTTGAAATATTGTTTTCTGGTTTGACACAAAGAGAATTCTTAGGAAGCAACTCTCAAGTAGCATAATGATGTTTTGGGTAGCTATGTGATACAATTTTGGGCCAACATTGGCAAAGGAGCCAATGTCTTATTCTTAGCAGCCTATACAGCAGTAGCCAAATGTGTTACAGTTGATAACCATAATAATTAGGATTTTGCTCACCATTCACATTAGTTAAGTTTGTTAGCTGGCTTGCTTAGCACTTTGGGCCAAAAAGGGTTTCCAGTTACCACAATATTAACCTAAAAAAAATCTGACTTGATAGGTTCAAGCTATGTAGCCTATTTCATAACTAACTAAGCTGAAAATGTAACACTCTCCAAATATTTTTTTTAGTATCTAAATTTATCTTACAGTTAAAACATTTGACCCAAACACCACTCTGTACTGCATAGTGGTGTATGATCAGAATATATCTGTCATGATACCTGTTGGAGACAAGCGCGCACGGGCAGGGTAGCCTGTGTAGAAATGAAAGAAGAGTAAACAAAGGAAACGGGCAGAAATCAGGCAAACAATCCAAATGAGGCAGGGCAGGGAATCGTAATCAAATAACAGGCAGATAAGTCCAAGAACCAGGAAAATCCAGACGATAGCTAAAGGCTTGGTAACACAACTAAGTCACGAGAACTGAGCGTTTACTTCGCAAGGCACGGAAGTTAACGAGGCCTTTTATAACTTATGATGCCGCACAGGTGTTGGTACTCAATATTCAGGAGAAACTGAGTGCGGGCATGGCCGAGAAGTGTAGTCCTTGTCCACCATGTTTGCAGGCGGCGCTGCAAGATGGGTATTGCAGCCGTGTGTTCGCCGTGGTGTAACAGAGCCCCCCTCAAAGGGCTCCCTCCGGGAGCCGAATCCCTCCAAGGCTTCCCTCTCCTCCGGGGTCCCGGCCTCTGGATGAGCCGCATGGAAGTCTCTGTGCAGACTCATGTCCAGGATGTCCTGGGCTGGGATCCAGCATTGTTCCTCTGGGCCATACCTGTCCCAGTCTACCAAATATTCGAGTTTGCCTGTCCTACGTCTCTGACGCAGTAGGCCGGGCGGCCTCCAAACTCTAATGTATCCGGCGGGTGGTCCTCCGGCACCGACATGGCCAAGGGGCCCGTTATCACTGGTTTGAGGAGTGAGACATGGAACGACGGGGCGATGCGACTGTGCTTCGGTATGTCCAGGCGGTATGTCAGATCATTAATTTGCTTCAGGACTCGGAAGGGGCCAATATACTTAGGCTGGAGCTTCTTGCCCGGGAGGGGTGACTTTAAATCTCTGGTGGAAAGCCACACTGTATCCCCTGTTTGATAATTGGGGTGATCCCTCTGGCACCGGTCTGCCTTTCGTTTGGCAGTGCGGGAGGCCTGCACTAGCTGTCGATGGGCGCGTTCCAAGACCTGTTCACTCCGGCGGAACCACTCATCTACCGTTGGTGAATCAGTGGGGGAGCCGTTCCAGGGGAATAATGGCGGCTGGTAGCCCAAGACACACTGAAAAGGGGTTAACTGGGTGGTGGAATGCCGTAGCGAATTCTGTGCATATTCCGAACATGGCAGGTAGTGGCTCCAGTCCCCTGGATTGGTGGCACAGAAGGTTTGGAGGAACCGTATGACCTCCTGGTTAGCCTGTTCTGCCTGGCCGTTAGCCTGAGGGTGGTACCCAGACGTGAGGTTAACGGTGACCCTCAGCTTCTCCATAAACCTGGCCCAGACGCGAGACATGAATTGTGGATCCCTATCACTCACGATCTCCTCTGGGATGCCAAAGTATTGAAACACATGTTGGAACAGGAGTTTGGCTGTGGTAAAGGTGGAGGGAATGGCCGCTAGTGGAATGAAGCACAGGGACTTTGAGAACCGATCGACGATCACTAGTATCACAGTATTACCCTGCGACTCGGGCAAGTCCGTTATGAAATTCAGGGCCAGGTGGGACCACAGGCAGTCAGGTGTGGGTAGCGGTACCAACCTCCCGGCAGGTAGAGCGCACGGCACCTTGGACTGAGTGCACGGAGAGCATGAGGATACAATGCGCTGTACCTCCCTAGGCATATGGGGCCACCAATACTTCTCTGCCAACAGATGGTAAGTGCGACGGGCTCCTGGATGAGTTCCTGATGGCACCTCTTCGGAACAAGCTGCTTTCCTGGAGGACAGGCTGCCGGGATACGTGACCTGGGTATGTGGGCTAAGGCTCAATCTAGGGTCCACTCCAGGGCCCCAACGATACAGGACGGGGGCAAGATATACCCTTCCTGGTCCTGCTGCCCCTCTTGGGAGTGGATGCGAGATAGGGTGTCGGCTTTTGGAAAATCCAGACGATTGGGAATCGTAATCCAATAGCGGGCAGATAAGTCCAAGAACCAGGAAAATCCAGACAATAGCTAAAGGCTTGGTAACACAACTAAGTCACGAGAACTGAGCATTTACTTCGCGAGGCGCGGAGGTTAACGAGGCCTTTTATAACTTATGGTGCCGCACAGGTGTTGGTACTCAATATTCAGGAGAACTTGAGCGTGGTCATGGCCGGGAAGTGTAGTCCTTGTCCGCCATGTTTGCAGGCGGCGCTGCAAGATGAGTATTGCGGCCGCGTGTTCGCCGTGGCGTAACAATATCATCTTTCCAAGAGCAGTTAACCTATAAAAAGAAAGCAAAAACTATATTTTTTACGGCAAGGATACTTTAAAGCATAAAACAGGTGCCTACTCAAACTGATATGTAAGTGGCTCTAGCTTTTCTAAGTTTTTTTTTTCTTTTGTTTTTTATCACAATACAAAAAACTTAACTGCACTGGTGAGGAAAGAAGTGCTTTTCAGGATGTCTTGCTCTGAATCATTTATCTAGGTATGCCTATAACTATCAGCCAAAATGAACAGAATACCCCATTTCATAACTTACCAAATAAAACACACATTTACACAATTCACCTCAAATAAACCAAATATTATGGCACATCATATCTTGTGTGTGTGTGTGTGTGTGTGTGTGTGTGTGTGTGTGTGTGTGTGTGTGTGTGTGTGTGCGTGCACTCATGTGGAGGACTAATACTAGATGATAGGTTTGCTCTGCAGTTCCAGTGGAACAAGATGAAGAGCTCATCAGGGATTTATTCACAGTGTGTGCCGATAGTTCAGCTGATTAAGAACCAATCCGGCAATGGCACAGCTGAGAGGGCAGAGACTCTTCTTCTCCCGTTCCAAAGTCTCTGGAGTAATCACAAATTGCATAAAATATCCAATACAGGTTAGAGGAGAAAGAGGACAACATCCAATCTCCATCCAATTTTACTATTCTCCCTATCTGTTTCTGGCAAGCTTGAAAACAAGATGAGATTGGTCTGTAAGGGAGCTGGTTCAGGTTGAGAACGAAGCTCTCCATGGACAAATTCGCTCAAATGTTTTTTTTGTGGTTTCTGATTGTTGGATTCAGCATGAGCTAATGTGCAGTAATGGGCCAAAGGCTTGTAAGAGCGGTACATAATATATTCAGTAAAATGGAAGAGTAGTGGGACATGGGGCTATGAGAGAGCATATTAGGGCCTTCATATCACAATAATGGCCTGGATTATGAACATAAGAACAGCAAATCTTGACATGCTCATTTTATTTATGTAGCGTAGACTAACTTAATAACATTTTGTGCTGTCATTAGCTGACCTAAATGGCACCCAGCTATTCATCAACATATGTAATATTGTTATCTATTTTTACAGATCAATCTGGTCATGTGCAATTCAGATCCAGCAGAATGCTGTATATTTATATTATATTTATTTAGTTGGTGTATATCCTTAAATCTAGACTTTCAGGGTTTTATTTTGTGGTAAATAAACAGAGAGGCCAATAAGATAACTTTCATGAAAATTTAAATGTGAGGGAATGCACTTGCATGGTGGTGGCAAATCAATAAGGATTTTTTTCGAAAGACGATAACATTTTTATGTTCAGCTTCTCTGATGCTGTGAAACAAAAGATGCATGTCTTATTCCAAAATTCATTACTGTAGACATTTCATCATCACACTGATCAATATTCAATTTATAACAAAATTCAAAATCTGAAATACATTGTTGCAATGTAGTGAAACGTATGTTATAGGATTATGGGAATAGTTATAGGCTACTCAATTTCACATAGCATACGTGATTGGGAAGATGCTAAAGCTGAACTCTAGGTACCTCTGGGAAATATCCTATAAAATGAGGATGCTCCCTCAAATCATGAGTCTGTCATGATTACAGTCTACAATAACAATAATAACAACAACAACAACAACAACAACAACAACAACAACAATAATAATAATAATAATAATAATAATAATAATAATAACAGTTGTTGGTTGTGTTCTGACCAGCAAATATGCTTAATTTATAGTCAACCACTTCATATATTTATATTTATCATATTACATATTAAAAGTGTAATGTTTCTACTGTATTAATTACATGGAACAATGGTTTTACTATTTGGCTCCAAGTTTACAAACACATTTAAGCAGATAGGCCTGAAGAGAAAATCTAGAGAACAGTGGCTAATAAATGTTCTGTTATCTAGCATCTTTGGAACTATATACCTTTAGTGCAAAAGGAATGTTGGATATTTCCCACTGAAATGCCATATAAAGAAGCTGCCATTTGGCATGTATTATTCACAAGCTTTTGACTTGGATTCACATCAATTTGCACTACCAGACAGGAAAGACAGTATTATCCCATTTAATATCCTGAAATAAGAAGAAGAAAAAGCGTTTATTTGTCACATATACATTACAGCAGAGTGAATTTTTTTTTTTCCGCATATCCCAGCTTGTTAGGAAGTTGGGGTCAGAGCGCAGGGTCAGCCATGATACAGCGCCCCTGGAGCAGAGATGGTTAAGAGTCTTGCTTAAGGACCCAACGATGGCAGCTTGGCAGTGAACCCCCGACCTTCCAATCAGTAACTCAGAGCCTTAACCGTTGAGGCACCACTACCCTAAATTCATCAGACAGAAGCAAGTAACATTTCTGAGTTATAAGGCAAAAGTATTATGTTTAATTCTTCTTTGTGAATGCATTTACAAATGTTAACACTACTGTATTTAAAAGAACAACAGTTACTTCAATATAGTACACTCTTTTAATTTCTTCCAGTAGGTCAGGGTACAGATTTATTACACACGAGATTTACAAGTCCAGCAGTAAATTTTGGCTGTAACAAGCAGAATAGAATAGACAGACATTGACTGATTAGATCTTGGCCAGGATTTCCCAGTAAGATGTAATTACCTGTCTGTAGTGATAAGATCGTGAACATAGCACTTCAATCTTGTTTTACTGGCAGAAAGCACTAATCACCACCTCCTCTCCATCACCGCTACCTTAATCTTACTCACATCCTCTGTAGTTGTACCTAATATACAGCAATGTTTTTCACACACCAACTGTTCATATAGATAACATTCATCAAGTAAGAAGTAAAGCATGACAGATCATTTTTCCAATATCAGCATGAAGTGTGTTATTCCTCTTATAACCCAGCAATTTGCTAACCATTACGATTTAAAATCTTTAAATAAATGACATAATTTTTAACCATTTCATACTTACACTATAGCAGCTATAAATAGTTATTTCCTCCCAGCCTCTCTTTATTCCTCTTTGTTATTAGGTAATTATCATATGTTTCCCCCCCTTGGAGTTAGCTGCAGATTGCAAAGTGTTATGAGCATGGTTTTTATGTTGTGTTTTTGTTTTCGTCATGCGATTGTCTGAAGATATACTTTTTGTTGTGAATTTGAGTCTTGTCTCCACCTCTGGACTATCATTGTATTCAATCCTGATTGTATTCACCTGTTTTCTACTCTACCCTTGATTAGTTTGTTTGTTTCTACCCCTTTGCATTTTGCCATAATGTGACATTCTCGATGTTCTGGTATTACTTCCTGGCTTAGGACCTCACGTATTTTCTTGGTTTTTGAGTATGGGTTATACTTGTCTATATCTGCGTACTTGTGTTCTGAGACCTGCATGGTATAATGACAATGATTATTGGATTTGCCCTAATAAACTCAACACAGAGGATATTCACTTGCTTCCTGCTTCTCAACGTATGTAGCAAAAAAAATGTAGCTTGTCATCTTAAGGGGTGGTCACACTACACATTTTGTTCCATTGACTTTCTTTCATATACATGCGAATGCAAAGAAGTTTCGCATTTTTGCTGCGTTCCAAAGTTCAAGTTTGGTGAGCCTACAAATTCGTATCATGTGAAGATGTGTGACCAGTCGACATGTCACGACGTGACCTCTTCAGAAAATCCAAGATGGAGGAAGCACTGATTATAGTGGTATCGCACCATACTGTTTTATACAATACAGCTATAAACGAATATAAAATCATCATCAAAAGAGAAGCTGCCTGGATTGTGGTGTTCCTACATATAGGAACAGATAGTATGTTTTAACATTGAAACAAATATATAAAGAAACAAATATGTTGTGCAATCATGTCAGAATCCACGATGTGTGGATTAAAAAACAACAGCGCCTTGGTGTGTGTTATATCCAGTTACCGCAGCGGTCTCTGAAGAAATTTCCCATGCTGAAAGTCTAGTGTGTCCAGATAAAATGGAATACATTCTGTCCTGAAGACATTCCCATGGTAGAAAACATACTGACTGCTACAAAACCCTGATAATGGAGACTCCTTCCATAAATGTTAGACAAACATCTCCTTACAGAAATCCTCAGCATATCAACAATTAAACATTTTCCTTTGTTAAATTATGCACTATTTCCATTTATATATAGTTTAGCCTTAAATTATGTGGAGCATCCGCCATGCAAGACCCTGTAAAAGAGTCGTTACTATAGAAACAATAATGTATTATAATGTATTTGTGCTTTAATATAAACCTCTGATTTGAATTACAGTCGGCACTACTGTCAGAGCTGCTGTTATGGAAATTTACTCAAGCCCGTCTGACCAGTTGGTTTTAAGATTTCAAGAATTCGAGAAGTCGAACAGAAGTCATGAGAGAAGCTGCAGAAAGATAGCAGTCTCATGATCCCAGAAGGAACATTCGGTCCTGCATCACATCGTCTCTGCATCTTGCGATTCAGACGCAGCTGTGGATTAAAGAGTAATACATACAAGATCATACAATTCTATTAACCAGTCTTGAACAGCTTATTTCATTTTTATAATTTAGAGTGGTTAAAGTGCATCAATGCTTTAACACACTATGTGTAGTCATTACTATATAGTCTTCAGCTGTGATTACAGCTTATTTCATCAAAATATAAGTCTACAATGCAGTCAGAGAAAGACCCATCTGCTGTAATGGAAGACACAGAAGTAGAACGGAGATAATTTGGTCTCAAATAGACTCTGCAAATAACAAACAGCTTTATAAACTCTCCCATAATAACGGACAAACAGCTTGTTAGCAAGAGGAACATCATTTGGCACTTCTTAACAAACAAGGGATAACAAATATAAATGAGCATTCTTCTCTCTTCATCTCTGCTTTGCCAGTTTGTGGTGAACAGATGCAGAGAGCCATACTGAGAAATTAAACCTGCATAGAGCATTAAATCTGTCATCGCCATTACCCAACCGCATTATTCATTTTTAAAGCTTCGCCCGAAAAAGAGAGGGAGAAGGAAAATTGATCATATTGTAGGTCCATGAAATGTACCCAAAAATCCAATTACAGCCATCTGTCAAACACAGTGAATGTTCAGTCAGTCTGCTGTAGTGATGAAACTCAGGAGAAACCCTGAGTATGGCTGGGATATTTAATTAACACCTACAGCAACTAGCATGATTGTCTTCTCCTTAAACTACATTACCAAGCACCATCACATCTGTGTCCAGCTGAGATTGATGCACAACAACCTGCCTTAACAATCGTACTACCAAAAGAGACAGAGATATAAGGAGTGTGTCTGTGTGTGTGTGTGTGTGCGTGCGTGTGTGTGTAGTTTAAAGTCAGAGTTGTATGCCCTTTCTCTCTCCAGAAGGCTTAGTTTCGGTCAGCGATGATGAATGTAGACCTCTGTGCTCCAGCTTCGCCTCCCACTGTGCGTTTGAAGACAAATGGAGCATCTTCAAAAGGCCAGAGTTCACAGTGAAATTTTGACTGTATTCAGGTGGAACTGAGATCACACTCTGTGCTACCTTTAAAACGCTCAGACCAACCTCTATCTCTGTGTTTAACACTTCTAAGGATGCACATCAATACCAAGTGCGACGGAAAAGACTGTGCATACAAATGAAAACTAACCAGGTTGGTGAGATACAGTAATGACATTCAAGAGGAAAAGTTGCTAAATGTTGCTCCCGCCAAGACCAAAGATGCAATTCCATGATTGGGCTGCCATTTAGCCCTTATAACATTCAAACATATGTTTAAAAAAATAACATTGAATGTAAGAAAACATGCATTTAACCAATTAAAAAAGTGTTAACCCCATCTTAGGCAACAATATCTAATTTTTCAGCAGCTCATGACCACAGACTTTGGTGGGGAAGGACAACACTAATAATGGTAAAATGACTATCACACTTGACTTATGCTATAGGTTACTATGTGGTGAATTTGTAGAGTAACCCCATAATTGAGAGTTGAGAGTCAGCCATCATACAGTCATCCAGCTTACAGCCTAGCAGCTAGTTTTAAGAAGTTTTAGACATAACTTTGTTCAACAGCAGGTGTGTTCGCCAGATTTCAGCACAATTTCCAGCCCAACTACACCTCGAAGTCCAAACAAAAGCCCTGATAGTAGCTCAAATAGTTCAGGAACTGGACCCAGAGACAATCTTTTATTTTTCGCAGCCTTTGCATAGGAAACAAGGTCACTGTGGTCCACAAGCATTTCTAATGTTCATACATTATCCACTCCATAATCCCCCTTCTTTTGCTTTTGTGTGTTTGTGGAAATTTGTTAGTTCGTTTTGATTATTTGCTATAAAACAAGATGCCCACACATTATTTCTTAACTAGCACAACTTGCCATAAAAATCATGATCCTGGCAATCATGTCATTAACCGTCTTGTCTGCTGCTGCTCCTCCTCCACTGAAAATGTTCATAGAGCGAGCATGGATTCCAGCCTCAATGGGCCTCTGTTAGCACTTATTGCAGTTGCCATTTTAAAGCACTAGGTACAGTAATAATGCTATGAAGCTAAATAGGGCAGTGAGCATGCATCTATAAAGGTGAACAAATCAATGGAACATCGGTTTATATCTGTCAAAGAGTAACTTTTTCAAAAGTTATTGGTCACTCAAAAGAGGCAGCAAAAAAAACATGGCATTGTTATTAGGAAATTTAGGACGATTAACATTTGTTGAATGGTTTATATAATATATATATATATATATATATATATATATATATATATATATATATATATATATATATATATAAATAAATAAATAAAAATATGATTGGGCTCTGCTCCACCTGCCAGTGAAAAAGAGCTTCTTTGTTGTCATTGGCTGCATTTTGCTCTTAATTGATTTTACCACAGATTTAGCAAATACACAAAATGCGGTGAACTAGGATCCATCCCTGCTAATGACATGAGTACATTAACAACATTCTAATGAATTCTAATCAAAGTAAAATAACTTTTTGAAATGATTAATTTACTTTCAATCTAACATCGATGACATGGTTGTACTTTTAAAGTAACTTCAAAATAGTTAGTATCAAAATAATCTGTATTTTAAGGCTCTCCTGACTACCACAAATGTGTGAGGCTGGTCCTAAATGATTATCTTTCTAGATTATCCTGTGGTGTGCAGTGAGTAAATCCAATGTGAACTCTTCCAATGTGTGGCCACGCTGAAACATATTCAGTATTTACGACTGTAGTGTGAGGAGGTAAGCTTTTCTAAACTCAGTTCTTACACACGTGAAAGTTCTGAAGTCACGTTTGCTCACAAGAAATTCTGCAAGAAGTCAGATTCTGAAAGTCAGGATTACTGCCCAGGACTCTTGAATCTAAAGAGACCCCGAATCTATTCAGGGCAATTTTTGTGGTATAGGGATTTGATGTTTGAAATCTGTCATAATATCTGGGGTTTTTGACATTTATAGCGTCTGCTGGGATTACTGAGATTAAGAATGACTAGAATGCATGATGTCTGCCATTTTGTAATTTGGACTGGGTTCAGCAAAGTAGTGAAGTGCAGTTTCCATGAATTTACAGTACATCTAATCAGCAATCTCATCAAGATTACCCCACACCTGCTGGCTTTCTCATCCTGTAAGCATTGGGTGTGAAATTGAATCTGTGACCTTTTAAAGACCTGATTATGAGGGACAGAGACCTGTTTATCTGGAGACAGTATTGACCTCACTTAGGTCAGCACATGGATGTTTTTAGAATATACCCAGTATGTGAAATCATAAAAATTATTCAAGGATCATAAAACAACCATAGATACACACACACATACACACCCTATAAACCACCGAGTAGCAATGGTTGTTTTGTTGTATATTGTGCCAAAAGTGAAAACAAAAGAGTGTAACTTCAAATCAACAACCCTCCTTCAAATTAAAATAACTTACAATCAATCCAATTGATGTGAAACATGACTAGTGCATTGTGTAGCCAGAAACGTTCTGGAATTACAGCCACACTTTAAATTGATTTGCATTGTTAGATGTCAGATACAATGTGCTGGATTGCGGAGCCAAAACAACATTACTTCTGTCTAATTACTTATAGACTGTAGAGTCGGAGAAAGCCCATGTGTGTGTGTGTTATTTCACACGAACCCAGCACACGTATAATGTGTGCGCATCGGTAATGTTTTAAACATCAGAACAGATTAGAAGACTTTCAACGAACCAAATGAAAGATGAAAACAGCACAGGGAAAGTGCTGGGATAACTACAGCCTTTTATTTGGATCCATTATGGGTCAGTCACTGCTGTGTGTCCAAAATGCTACAAAGGAATCGCAAGACTAAATGTGCCTAGAATATATTTCTTTCTTGACAATATAAATGTAGCACTGATGTGAGAGCAGTATCATATTAAATCTTGAACAAACCAATATAATATGCTAGCTTGTGTCGATTTTAATTGGATTAAACTGAAGGAAGAGCTCACAATGACACAAGAAATCAAAAATGATCTAGGCTACTATCATTATAGCATGACAAAGCCATAGCCATGACAAATTGGGACGATAAAAATCATCTGCATGGTTTAATAGGCTCGAGGCCAATTATTAAATCTGAAAAAGGTGTTCGATCCGAGCTGAATATGTAAACTGCAGTATTTCAATTAGAACTAGTCAGCTGATGGCTGATGGAAGACAAAATAGCCTGATTCACATGGTGAAAGTCTCTATAGAATTTTTTGTTGATTTTTTTTCCCAAACAGAGTGGTCCTTATATCCTTTCCTTCATGTGAAAGGTTAGAAGATCAGGAACCACTACAAAGTCCACACTATCAATAGTGTCAATAGTCTCTACATGGGTCCTACTGGTAACAAGTGTCTGATATTCCCTGACGAGTCTGCACTGTTCACTAATAAAGACGTGCCCTCAGTGGATCCAGCCTTTTCAGGATCTGGATGGAGAGCCAGTATAGGTGGAGGATGATCCCCGCTTCTTTCTGGCTCCTCCCCGAGTCTGTCCACAGCCTCAGCTGTGGCTTTAGCGCACTCCTCCTTCATGATTCGCTGGTGCTCCTGTTTGAGCTCCTGGTAGGAGCGTGAGAACATGTGGAAGATGGAGGTGGCAGGGAAAGCCATGATGAGGATGCCGCTCAGGATGCTGCTGAGCGCCACCACCTGACCGGGGATGCTACGCGGCACCATGTCGCCATACCCTACTGTCGTCATGGAGATAATGGCCCACCAGTAGGTGGCGGGGATGCTGCTGAAGTCCTGATCGCCAGTTAGTTCACTCTCCGCCAGGTGCACAAGTGGCGAGAAGAGTGTCACGGCTACACACAAGAAGAGAAGCAGAAGGCCAAACTCACGCGTGCTTCGGCGCACGGTCAGTCCCAGAGTCTGCAGGCCCAGTGAGTGCCGTGCTAGCCGCATCACGTATAAAATGCGCAGTGCTCGCAGCATTCGCAATAAGAGGCCCAGCTTGTCCAGGTAGCCCTTGCCTGTGGATGAGCGTTCTTGGTCTATCCCCGTCTCTTCCTCGTCTTCATCCACAGCCAGGGAAACGTAGTAGGGCATGATTGCCATGGCGTCGATGATATTGAGTGGTCCTCGTAGGAACTCCAGCTTGCTGCGTGCCTGCAGGAAGCGTAAAACAAACTCCAGCGAAAACCACGCCACGCACACGGTCTCCACGATGAACATGTGGTAGCACTTCTGAGAGCACTCACCCTGAAAAAGGAAAGAAAGAAAGAACTTTAATTCCTACTATTAATTAAGCTTCACCTAAATGTAATTGGGTTCAATTAAACACAAGGAGAGTCTTTAAAAGGGTCCACTGATTTGAATGTGAATTAGTGAGAGTGGCAAAGGTATTTGTGAGGAGAGATAACATTTAGACAACACAGTTGAGGTCAGAAAAGCAGGATGTGTCGCTGAGAGAAAGAGTGGAGAGATAAGATGAGATAGACATCAAATCATTAAAGAAACGGCTTTGTTTACTTTCGGCATTGAAGTCACTTTAAACGATAAGTCTAGTCGAATCAATTAATTATCCCGGGTCAAAGGTACATCCGCTTTACTGTGGGAGAGAATACAGAAGATAAACAGATTACTGTGCCCTCTAACTGCCCTCTCCTGAGAAAGCCAAGTAAATACTGAAACCATTCAATCAATCTTTCCGCTCTCATCTTTTGTTCATTTTCTCTCGCACTTGCTTCATTCTCAATTCAATTCAGCTTAATTTTCTCACCTTGTTCTGCAACACTTCAGAAGCGAATTCGTTGGCGGTAAGAAGGACGCTATGCATGTGAATGAAGCCTGGCACCTTCCCTAATGCTGATTGTCAATTTCTCTGTGCTAATGCACTTAAAATTACCTTATCTCCATGACTGTTGTTTCAAGAAATGTCAATGACATCTCATTCCATCCATGAGGATCAATCAACTACTGCTTCAATCACCATGGTGTCTACATGCTTGTCCTTGTCCTTTATAAAAAGGCAAAAATCTTCAGAAATGGCAAACGTATTAGGGATGGGACAAAGAATCGACTCCTTTTGATGTTTTGTGATTTAGTATTCATTTATGCACAACACATTTATATTTATCTTAATACACTTAGAGAACACTTTATTAGGGACACCTGTACACCTACTAATTCATGTAAATATCTAATCAGCCAAGCGTTTGGCGGCAGTGCAATGCTTAAAATCATGCAGATACGGGCCAACAGCTTCGTTCACATCAACCATCAGAATGGGGAAAAATGTGATATCTGTGATTTTGACCGTGGCGTGATTGTTGGTGCCAGACGGGCTGGTTTGAGTATTTCTATAATTGCTGATCTTCTGGGATTTTCACACACAACAGTCTCTCGAGTTGGTGCATTAAAAAAAGAAAAGAAAAAAAACCTTTGGTGAGTGGTAGTTCTGCGGACAGAAACACCTTGTTGATGAGGGAGGTCAACGGAGGATGGTCAGACTGGTTCGAGCTGACAGAAAAGCTACAGTAACTCAGATAACAGATAACCATTCTGTACAATTGTGGTGAGCAGAAAAGCATCTCGGAATGCTCAACACATCGAACCTTGAGGTGGAAGAGCTACAACAGCAGAAGACCACATCAGGTTCCACTTCAGTCACCCAAGAACAGAACAGCTGCACTGAGCACATGTTCACCAATACTGGAAAGTTAAAGACTGGAAAAATGTAGCTTGGTCTGATAAATCTTGACTTCTGCTGAGGCACACAGATGTTAGGGTCAGAATTTGGCATCAACAGCGTGAATCCATAGACCAAACCTGTCTTGTGTCAACAGTCCCGGCTGGTGGAGGTGGTGTAATGGTGTTTTCTTGGCACAATGTTTTTTGAGCCCATTAATACCAGTTAATCATCACTTGCCACAGCCAATGTCACAATGCCATAGTCTATTTGAATATTGTTGCTGACCATGTGCATCCCTTCATGACCATAATTTGCCATCTTCTAATAGCTACTTACTGTATGATAATTCACCACGTCACAAAGCAAAAGTCGTCTCAAAATGGATTCATGAATAAGACAGTGAGTTCAGTGTTCTTCAGTGGCCTTCCTAGTCACCGGACCTGAATCCTGTAGAACACCTTAAGGATGTGGTAGACTGGGAGATTCACAGCATGAAAGTGCACCTGAAAAATCAGACTCAGACTGGATTCATGAATATGACAATGAGTTCAGTGTTCTTCAGTGGCCTTCCCTTTGGGACATGGTAGAATGGGAGATTCGCAAAGTGCACTTGAAGAACCTGCAGGAATTGTGTGATGCAATCAAGTCAACATGGACCAGAATCTTAAAAGAATGTTTCCAACATCTTATGGAATCCATGCCACAAAGACCTGAGGCTGTTTTGAGAGCAAAGGGAGACCATACCCAGTATTAGTATAGTGTTCCTAAGTAAGGGTAGGAATACTAAGGGTATATCCCAGTAAGGGTATATTACATTAACATAATTATATAAAAAAATTATATTGACATATTTGAGTGTGTGTGTTTTTCATTTCTGACAAAGAACAAATACTAACATTAAGCCTAACGTTCTTCATGATGGATGAAAATCATATCATAATAGAATCTTATAGAAATAAAAATTTAAATGCATCAGGATCTATAAAAAATGGTTTATATCATGTAATCATAAAACTGCATAACAGCATCTCGGCACTCTCGATCAAAATCTAATCGGACTCTAAGGTGCCTACAGATTTCAACCCCTAGAGTAGATTACTGCAATCATGAGTTTGTAATAAATGTCACCATAAAACAGCACAGAAGATTATAATAAGAGGATATACTTTTGTCGTTAAGTGTTTGACAGAAGACAGCAATACGGCACGGTCTTTGTGCCTAAAATGAGCAGTTGGCATGTGTGACCATGAATGATCATGTTATCTTTAAAACAGATACAGAGGAATGATTTAAGTATCTAAAATCCACCACGTAGCCCTGTTGAGTGGAATTACACAATTGTTTTTTTCCTTTTATTGGTATTTAAAATGGTAAAAGCTTTAGCCTTGAAGCTCTATAGTGAATATTCCACAAAAAATGCCAATGTATGAGGCATATTGTATACTGTTTTAATAAAGAAGGCACAATGAAGAACACAAACTATTCAAACATTCAAAAATATTAACATATCCATCATTTTTCGTTTAAAGTGCCAGGGCAGGGCAGCTTATTTCTCGGTGCTATCGTCGCTGTATGTTTGATAATTTGACTCATTCTGAGGCGATGTTTTTTCTCCCACTAGCTCGATTTAGGCCAATTCAAACGGGATGTTTTTCTGAAGTCTTTTTTTCTTTGCAAAGCCTGAGATGTGCATCACATACAGCAGTAACGTTCCCAAGCATTTCAATCCATACCAGTTGCATTAGAAGCATGCTGTGCTGCAATTATTATCTTTTCTTTTCATTTCATTTGAATCACACAATCACACTTTCTATATGCTGAGACATAACTTGCACTTAGTTTGTATGTACAGCCAAACACAACTATTATTAACTCCACAGTCCAGATGATTCTTTGGCTATGCATGGGTAACGTGAAGTACAATGAGCTTCTGAAAAGTGCTATTATGGCATTAAAAAAAACCCCCAAAACATTTTAATTCAATAGCGCCTTTAAAAAACCACAATACTCAGTAGGCGGACATCTTAAAATGAAACTGTGCTTTAAATGATAGTCTATTAATACACTAGCCAAAAAGGTTTGGCCTTAGATGTATACCTAAAAAAAGAAAAGAAAAAAAAAGAAGTCAGTCTTGATCTTATTATTCTGATTATTCTTAGGACCCAGCCAAAAACACACACACGCACACTAAGTACTAAGGTCAGATGCTAACCCCTCTCCTCAACAGATAATGAAGCCAATGGATTGCCATTTTCTTGTAATTTTCATTGTCATTTCCTGTAATTATCGTCTAATACATGGGTTCACCTGTTGAGGACACAGCAAAGGCTTGCTGTGTCATTGTAATAAACTAATAATAAAAGAAAAACTAACCGAGGAAAACAGAATGTGTAAATGGATTTTTAATCAGTTTAAACAGAAAAAAAAAAGGAAAAGTGAATTTCCATGCCAAATTTGCTGGCTTAGTAAAATAATCTATGGATGATTACATATTTTTATACCACAGCGTGGCTGTGGTTTTGCCTCTCTATCTCTGTTGAAACGTAAACTTGCAAGTTACTTGCGGTGTTATTTTTTTATGTTTTGTGCTTCGGCAGTGCCCCTCTGCGCAGATGAATCTGATGGTTTGAGGTATTCGTATGGGTTGTATATTAAATCCAATACTTGAATACTTGAGGTGGCGGCGGATACGGTTTTCTTGGAGTAGAGGTGAATTGCTCTCTTTCATAGCTAGCAGAAAATAAGTGCAATTTACCACACTGACCATAACAAAACAAACAAACAAAAAAACAACAACATAGGAAACTCGATATCTAGCTGAATCAAGCGAACAAATGCGGTAATGTTAGCGAGTCACCTATTAAGCCACTGAAATGTCTTACTTGTTCAATAGAAAAAAGCAACCTTTGCATCAGTCTTCAACGTTCACCACCGCTCAAAAGCCATGCCGATATTTATTCTCATTTTAGCACGCGCTCTGTCGCTTTCCGTTTCCGACTGGAGGAAAATCATGTATTATTAAAGCTGCAGTACTGAACTTTTGCCTCTCCATCTCCATCTCTGTTGAAACATAAACTTGCAAGTTATTTGCGGAGTTATTATTTATTTATTTTTTTTACGAGGTTACGAGGTTTCTTGGTTTTGACAACAGCTGATTCCCTAGATGCCAACAACGATTGGGTTTAAAACTATCCAAATTAAAGCAACCATCTAAATGGCAAGTTTAAATTCTAAGCAACTGTTGTAAAAAAGCTACAAACACTTCACCATCCTCAGCACAAACACACATAGTATAGTAGCTCTTCTTCTTTCTGTTTACGGATGTGACGTAACCACGCAAAGGCGAATGACGTCAAACTGACGTTTCCCACGAAATCCGACCCGACAGCTCAAATTATAAATCATCAGGGTAAGGAAAGGAGACACTTTTGAACACTGATTTTTTTTTTACATACTTGCTCAATAATTGATTTTTGTTCATTTTTAGCCAAAAATCTTTCATACTGCAGATTTAAATATGAACTCTATTACATTATTACATTTCCATAGTAACAGCTTCTACATGGACTTGTATGGCAGACATGCCACATAAACAGATTAAAAATGTGCAATAGTTGTTATTGTGAAGGTGTCTCTGAAAACATTTTTGGAAGGAGTCTCCAGTGTCAGCACTTTGTAACAGTCAGAGGTAAAGCTGTTCTGACACGGGAAAGTCTTCCGGATAGAAGGCTCTTTTGGAAGGCTGGGAAATATGAAGATATATTATTGATATTTTTATCAACTATGTCACACACACACACTTTTCTAATATATTGGAGGTATCATGATATCACTTTTTTTTGTTAAAGCCCCATTGTGAGGTATTCCTTACATATCATACAAGCTTAATGCATAGTGTTGGTGTGTGTGTGTGTGAGAAAGCGAGAGAGAGAGAAAGAGAGAGAGAGAGAGAGCTCATGTAAAGTGTACAGTATATGGGAGTACCACTGCAGAACAGAGAGAATAGTCTTCCATACAAAACTGAACTAATGAAATGAAGTAGTCTGCAAATGTGGTGCTGGAGGACAGCGTTCAGTGGGATGAATAATTGGAGGAATGCTGCAATTCAGAAGCAGATGCTTGCTTCTTTTTCTAACAATCACAGAGCAGCTTGTTTCATCTCACTGCACAACAAACTGATTAATACTGCCTAAATCAGCTGTGTGACTGACAACGAGAAAGCAAACTTGCTGGCAATTATGCAGAGAAAGAAAGAGAATAAACACAGCAAAGCAAACATATTATTCATGACAAGAGTCATTATTTGTACGAACGCCAGAGATAGAGGTTGGTGCATGTCCCCAGTGGAAATGACTTATCTCTGCTCAACCATGTACAGTTTCCTTATGTTCAGAGCAAGACTTTTTGTGCATGCAAAATTCACTCTCAGTGCAGTGAACTGATGATGATCAATGCCAGGTGCTTTTTCTTTTTTTTGGTTTAATGGGTTTGCCTAAAGTAGGAATCAGTGCACAAGAGGAAGAAACAGAAAATGAAATTCTGTGTGCAAGTGTGCATATTTGTGTGAGACAGTGAGAGACAACGAGAGAGATAGAGCGATAGAGAGAGATTCACAAAGAGAAAACTGCACTTTCCTCACTGAGGTAAAATGCAAGCACAGGGCTTCTCACTGCATGAAACAGCACACACATGGACTTTTATTTCATCATCAAAATCATAAATAAGCTACTCAACAATATCTAAAGATACACTTCCTCTCACACACTTAGTATATCACTCACCAATCATCCCCAATGCCTATTATCCCTTACCTCCCTCTTTTTCTCTCATTCAAATATCTGTCCTGTGCAAACATGCCCTGCCAAGACCTGCATTATTTGGATCTGCCTAGAAAAACCAAAGTCAGGAAATAGTTTAGGTCAGCATATTGCTTTTTGTTGCTTTCTAATCCTCGCACTCTGCTGGAAAGCTGGCTGAAAGGTAAGTGGGGGGGGGGGGGGGGGGGGGGGGGGTTGGTCTGGGCAATCAGTCAGGATGTTGCTTCTCTAATACATACACAGTGCAGTGAATAACATTAAGGTCATGGTGTAATTTTAGACAAAGAAAATAGAAAGTCTAAGCCCTCAGTCCCTATCTAAAACAAGCAGAACCGAGACACATCTAACCTAAGATATAACAGTTCTCTCTCCTAACACACACACGCGCGCACACAGACACACGCACACACGAACAATATTCTGCTTCATCCCAAACTGAAAGCCTTAATCTGTGTAATCCTGCAAAATGCAGGGCGCTGAACTTATCTCCTAAATGATGCTTTATAACAGAATGAAGCTCCTCTCACTCCAGTGCATTAAAGTCCATAACCCTAAAGTCCATAACCCTCTCTGTTCCTCCACAGAGAGACACTTAAGGCGCTTTGCTTTATAGAAAGAATGTATAGTATGTCGTGCAAGCAATGAGGAAATATTTAAAATTTCTAAAATTGTACATGTTCGTGTGC
Organism: Ictalurus punctatus; assembly: GCF_001660625.3. Classification (NCBI taxonomy): domain Eukaryota; kingdom Metazoa; phylum Chordata; class Actinopteri; order Siluriformes; family Ictaluridae; genus Ictalurus; species Ictalurus punctatus. The sequence continues at coordinate 9,279,790 of NC_071284.1, forward strand.
ATCTTTGTGTGTGGACTCATAGCACGTTTCTTTCCATCAGGAGATCTTTTAACGGGAAAGGTATTTCGAAAATCCTAAATGTGACTGAAATGTAATGTTTAAAATGATTGCCATCAATCAATTACCTAAAACAAAACCACAACAAGAGTGGTTGCTCTTAAACTACAAACACTGACTCTTCATATGCAATAAAAAGAGGCTGAAAATGTTTTTTGTGGGTAAACCCTAGCCTACAAACCTAAAACCATGTCATTGTGGATTTTTTTCCTATAACAACGCAGTCTGTTGTGTTTTAGTATTTACATATATATATGTTTAATACATTTAAAGTGTGCCATCAGTACATTAAGCACTGTATTGCATGTCTTAGCATACTAAAAGCAGCAGTGGACAAAGTACTAAGAAATGTGTCAAAATCTTACTCAATTAAAAGTGAAGTATCCAGATAGAAATGTACTCAAGTGATAGTTGCTACTTTTAAATGTAAGTAAAAACCCCCCCACAAAACTATAGAACTGATGAAATTATGTTAATGTCATGGTTTCATTTGAAAAGAAACTTTTGAAAAGAAACCTGTACATATCTGTTCCTATACTTTTGTTCACCCAAACACTTGGAAATAAAAGCTGAAATCCTAAACTCTCATCTCATATCCATCTTTTGATCTCAAACCCAAATGTCTTTGGTGTATAGCATAAACAAATGGATCGGCCTTGCCGTTCCAATAGTTTCGGAGTGGGCTGTATATGCTGAACACTTTACTTTTCTACAGCATGATTTTGGGAGCCTGGTTAGTCTTGCCAGCTTTATTTATACTGCACATTTATAGACAACCAATTATGCAGCACACAAAAGTTATTTGAGTAAACCTGTCCGAAATCTCTTCTACAAATAAAAGTGTATAATGCATTATAAATGTTGCATCATACTGGATTACAAGTTGCTCACATAAAAATCTTTTTACTTGGTAAAAAAAGTTTACTTGGCATGTAGTGTACTTTCTCATTAAATACACTCAGAACTGCACATATATCAAAGGTAGCAGGATTGTGTTTTCACTGCAGTCAAACCTCAACCAAGAGAGGAAATATTCCAGAGTGAGTCAAACACACTAAACATTACATATCTGAAAGCACCCTGAGACCATAGAGAATATTAAATATACACGTCAATCTTGCCTCCTCCTCCTCAGCTGCCCTGACAGTGCATAGTGCTTTGAAAAAGTATTTTTTTTTTATTTGCCCCATCCTCTTTCACTTACTTCTAGGACTAGGACTTACTCCCATGTTTTGGATCATTGTCTTGCTGCATAATCCAGTTGCACTTGAGTTTCAACATACGGACTGAAGACCGGACATTCTCCTTTAGGATTTTCTGGTAGAGAGCAGAATTCATGTTTCCCTAGATTACTGCAAGTTGCCCAGGCCCTGAAGCAGAAAAGCATCCCCACACCATCACACTTCCTCCACCATGCTTTACTGTAGGTATGATGTTCTTTTTGTGGAATTCTGTGTTTGGTTTACACCAGATGTAACGATACCCCTGTCTTCCAAACAGTTCCACTTTCGACTCATCAATCCACAGAACATTCTCCCATATGTTTGAAGATCATAAAAGTGTGTTTTGGCAAAATTCAGACGAGCCTTAATGTTCTTCTGAGTTAGCAGTTGTTTTCGCCTTGCCTTTCTTCCATGGATGCCATTTTTGCCCAGTGTCTTTCTGATCGTGGAGTCATGAACAGTGACCTTTATTGATGATGCGAGAGAGGCCTGTAGGTCCATTGATGTTGTCCTTGGGTATTTTATGACTTCCTGGATGAGTAGTTGCTATGCCCTTCTAGGAATTTTGGAAGGTCTACTACTTCTGGGAAAGTTCAGTACTGTGCCAAGTTTTTGGGATGAGAAAGATGAGAGAAGAATGAGAGCACAGTGAGTTCACATAGAAAGTAGGTCCACCTCATTGTGCTTATTGTTCACCTGTTCAATTACCCAGCAGCAGGAGCAACCTTAACCCGAGCTCTCACTCACATTAACAAACACCAAAGATGCCATTTCAGGTTCATACTGATTCATCTACAGCTCTTGGGGTTGTGACTCCACTGTGCTGAAAAGAAGTGTCTACAAAGACTTTTGTGAAAATGCTGGCAGGATTTTGATGAAAGAGTCATTGACATTTCACAGCAAAAGAATAAGAAACGACTTCAAACACGAGTGGGTCCTCATTTTATGAGAGACTTTCTGCAGTTAAGGCAGGCTGCTGAGGTGAGATTATTGTTAATCACTGTTTAAAATTGCTTAGCTCTGTGAACATAAGGTGATTTACAGCCAATTTAATCAGTGTAGAGCTGCACTGACTCCTCATTAACTTTCAGTGGCTGACATATGAAAGTTGATTAAAAAGTTATTTAATGGCAACTAGGTGGCATAAAATAAAATAAAAAACAAATGAGACAAATAACAAAGAATGTTCTGAAGTGCTGTGAGAGTGGTCTGTAAATGTGCTCTGTAGCTCTCTGAAATAGTGTGATTGCATCATCAGTACTAGTTCATACTGTTGCAGAGCTGCCATGGCTGGCGAAAAGAGCTGTATTATGATGAGCTGTGTGTGTGTGTGTGTGTGTGTGTGCGTGCTCAAAATACATGCATGTCTTTTGATGTGTGTTTTGCCTGAAGACAATGCCTCGGGGTTCAAAGTGCTATAGGAAGCAAAGCTGACCTTCAAACACTTTACATACACAAACACAATAATGAATAGATCCTGACGGAGAATTATGAATTATTGGTAGTGGTTAGCATGTTTGCCTCGCACCTCCGGGGTTGGGGGATCGAATCCTGTTTCCGTCCTGTGTGTGGAGCATGCAGGTTTTCCCCGTTCTTCAGGAGTTTCCTCTCTGGTAGTCCAAAGACATATGTTGTAGGCTGTTTGGCCTTTCCAAATTGTCCATAGTGTATGAGTGTATATGTAATTGTGCCCTGCGATGGGTTGGCATGTGTCCCTCACTTCCCTGGGGCCCCGAGTTCCCTGGGATAGGCTCCAGGCTCCCCAGTGACCCTGTGTAGGATAAGCGGTATGGGAAATGGATGGATGGAAGAATTATTGGTATCAGCATAAATCATGCCAGTTAAGCACTGATAAACCATCTTTATAATTTGGGTAGGATAACTACATTAACGAATATATATAAGGTTTTGAACAACAATCAAACTCACTGCAGGCATGAGAGGGGTGCAAATTTATGAGTAATGCTAGTTTTATTGTTTTCTGCTGTTTTCTGCAAACTAATGGCAGACTGATGAAATTTTTTGAGTACAATCATTCATGTTACTTCCTACATATTAAGCAAGAACTCAAACATGGCAGGGTGTTTGTTATAGGAACATAAATTGATGATTAACCTACTGTCCACTGTGTACTGTGTGTACTGAGGCAGGCGGTGTGATGGGAGGTTCTGTTGTTTATTTGAAAATGAGATATTAGCCATTGTACAGTATCACCAAAGCCCTGTAAATGTATTGTTGTCTGTTTAGTCTCTGTTCATACAATTATATCACAATTATATTATAATTATAAATATATATATATAACTAAATTTTTAGCTCGTCCAAATTGTCATATCGATTAGCCCATGAACGAATCCGCTTGCAAAACACAGGACACTTGCTGCAGTCTTCAACATCTAACAAACAGGATAAGTAACATTATGTTTGGTCCAGTGGCTCAGCCTGAGTGCTCGGTGTGCTTAAATGTGTCTCTTATGCCACATTACTGTAAATTCCATTAGCCAGGTTCAAGTCCTGAGCACATCAACAGCTTCTTCGTGATGCAGTACATGTTTTTCTGTGGTGATTTAAATGTTTGTTATCTTAATGAACTATCCATCAATAGCCAAGTCTATCCTAGTTATTTAGTGATTTGGTGATTATTCTCATGTGGTCGCCATCTTTGGGACTGAATTTATGGCTCTGCTGCACGATATGAACGTAAGTAGGGGTGAAAGATGGCTATTTTTTCCTCAGCTTTCTCCGGAAGTCAATAGGCCATGATCCTTATGCAGTTCCCTTATGTAGTCCCCAAAAGTGCTGCTGAAAACATACCAGATTTTTTTCTTATATATATATATATATATATATATATATATATATATATATATATATATATATATATATATATATATATATAGAGAGAGAGAGAGAGAGAGAGAGAGAGAGAGAGAGAGAGAGAGAGAGAGAGAGAGAGAGGCAGTTTCTCTGATTTGGAGAGTGCATCAAAACATTAAAGAGCACAGAAACCTAGTGGCTCTTCCTGTCTGGTGAGTGAAGGAACTCAGGGTTTCATGAGGGTTTCATGAGAAGGAGAAAAGCTCTGAGTCAGTATCAGCTAACAAACTAGCTTTTGCTAATGATAGCCATACTTGCTGCTGAGATAAACTTCCCGGGTGTTTCATAATGTAGCGAGCTAGCTAAATATAGCTTTGAGACAGTATGATTGCTACACTGCTGCTAGTTGACGATGTATGTAATTAGGTGTATCAGGGCAGTCAACTATCAATATATGTTAATTTAAGACTCCTCAGATATAGAAACCGATGCAGTCAGTTCTGATTATACAGCGTGATGCCACATCAAATGATAGCCAGTGCTAATGCAAAGGAAATGGTTTAAGTGGTATTGTCAGTTGCAAGAGCTGAGAGTGGAGAGAGAGAGAGAGAGAGAGAGAGAGAGAGAGAGAGAGAGAGAGAGAGAGAGAGAGAAGGAGAGAGAGAGAGAGAGAGAGAGACAGAGAGAGAGGCAGCAGACTCCATTCTAGTAAAGTTGACGCAGGTGATGAGACAGACTATGACTGTAATACAGTATGTAAGAACTATTTGTCATATCTACCTACATAATTTTTTTCTTCCTTCACCACCCTGTTCACTATAATCAGCCAAGGAGACCTACAGTTAATCCTGAGGATAGTCCCAGCTCAGCTGGTGGGATGTTTTTCTTACATCGCCTCTAAACCTAGTGTGTTCCAGAGAGCATCAGGAGCGCTAGCTAAATAACTGTTTCCAAATCCAGATTAAAAACATACTTGGCCTATTCCTAAACTTCAAACTTAAGTTTGTTAAATATCCTTCAGGGTCACAGGGAACTTTGGAGCCTTTCGCATAGAGCATCGCGTACAAGCCAGGGTACACCCTGGATGGGGTGCCAACCCATCGCAGGGCACACTCACATACACATTCACACACACACTCATATACTACGGACACATTGAGTACAGTTAATACATTAGTGCTTTATTCAGAGTTGAGTTAAGTGTGTATTACATTGCACACATCAGATTTCATACCTCATATGTAACTATAACCTCATGGGCTACTCAGAAATTCTTAAACAGGTCAATGCTTATCTCATGAACTAAACTTTATATACCACAGTGACTCTTGCAATAATATAATGAACAGTGAGTGACCTGTAACCACAATGGATACCTGCTTTTTAGCTTATCTATTAAACCGTGGACATGTGGGTAAAGCAAAAAACATCCAAAACATGGACCTAGTTCATTCATTTTAAAACATAAAAAGGCTAAATGAAAGCATTAAAGATAACAGTAGTTATTTTTTTGTATTTCTTACCAGTACAAATAACCTGGAAAAATAGATAGAACATGATTAAAAGCATAATGGGTTCCGCCAATGCCTCAGAACAAGTGTATTATGTGGCTGAGAAAACCCATTTGAAACACTGGCTTATGGTCCAGATTACTCATTTGTGTTTGGATGAGTCTCTTGTGAGTTGTTTTACAGACACTCGCCAATGCCCCTTCACTTTACCCACATCTCAGGTGGATATCAGCAAGCACCCAGCACAGCTTGATAATTCACCTATGAGTGAAAAAATTAAATAAAATAATGCAGTAACAATTTCTGCATAGGTCTGTAACTTCTGGCAAGGTTCACTACTGTGCAGAGTTTTTCCATTTAGAGATAATGACTCTCACTGTAGTTCTTTGGAGTCCCAGAGCCTATGAAATAGCCTTGTATCCCTTCCCAGACTGCTGTATTTCAATCACCTTTTTCCTCATCATTTATGGAATTTCTTTCTTGGCATAGTGTGTTACTGTGTAAGACCTTTTAACCAACTTTATGCTGTTGAAAAGTTCTATTTAAGTGTTGATTTGATTGAACCGGGTTTGCAGTAATCAGGCCTGGTTGCGCTTGGTCCAGCTGAACCACATTATGAATGCAGTGTTATAGATTTGGGGAATTAGTAACTATGTGGGGAATACACTTTCACACAGGCACAGCTGGTACTGAAAAAATATAATTTAAAAAATATATTTTGTGTTTACTCAGGTTGCCTTTGTTTTATCTTAAGATTTTGTGTCAATTTCTGAAACTACTGTATTTAGTAGGGTATATACACAAAAACAGAAGAAATCAGGACTGCACCTTATTAAATCAAGACAGCACTGTATTAAAACAGAGCGATTCTCAATTCTGCAAACAGTCACACTCTTTCCTCTATTATAGAGAGTAATAGAAAGTGCCCTGCATAAGGGAGTGGAGGGGTGAGAGAAGAATGAGAGTGCACAATGAGAAGAAGTTGACATAGAAAGCAGGTCCATCTCATTGTGCTTACTGTTTATCTGTTCAATTACCCAGCAGCGGGAGCAACCTTAACCCGAGCTCTCACTCACATTAACATACACAAAAGATAGGGAAAAAAAACTAGATGCCATTTCAGGTACAGCACCATCCTCTTGGGGTTGTGACTCCACTTCCATTTTCTATTGACCAGTTTTGTTTTTTTAAACTGATTTAGTGATTGTGGTGTAGACACAACTGAAAAACTCTTATCTGAAGAACTATACATACAAGAAAAATCTGGAAACCTCTGTGTTGTGAACGACACACAGGTAATTTTTAATAATCTCAACAGACCCTTCAGTTTAATGACTGTGTAACCCAAATCTGAATACGAGGAACATTCGCTGAGTAAATATTGACTTAATTGTTGAACTTAAGTTGCATGTTCTTTAAAGCACTTTTAGTGCGCAAAGTGAAGACTGATATATAAAAAAGCTTATTGTTTTGATTATGTATTGTTATACAGGTGCATCTCAAAAAATTTGAATATCATGGAAAAGTTCATTTTTTTCTGTAATATAATTAAAAAAGCGGAACTTTAATATATTCTAGATTCATTGCTCATAAAGTGAAATATTTCAGGCCTTTTTTTTTTTTATTGTTTTAATCTTGATGATTACGGCTTACAGCTCATGGAAATCAAAAATCCAGTATCTCATGAAGCAATTTTATTGAAGCCAATAATTCTGCAGCTGACTGTATGAATTGTCTCCTTGTACATCCAAAAGATTTTTTTCCCTAGACTGGAACAAAGAGACACTACAGAACAGGTAGTTTGCTTGAAAGTGCAAAGTGAACATGAACATAGAAAGTGTGCAGCAGAAGAAATGAAGGAAATAACAGACCAAAAGGGTGAGTGGTTAGAGGATGAAAGCAGAGGAAGAGGGAGAATTTCCCTCTCAGACGAACAGAGAAATCTAAAAAGACCCGTTTATTCTGGCACAATGTGTCAATTTAATGTGTGAAAAGCCCACCGGAGAGAGAAAAGGACAGACAATAATAAAAATGCACCTTCAAATATTGTGACATTGGACTGTTGATGAATGTGTCAGAGTGAGTTATTATTAAAGGAATGAATAATAAGAATGCCAGGCAAAAGATAAAGCAAGTCAGAAGTAGAGAAAGCTGAATTTATATATATATATATATATATATATATATATATATATATATATATATATATATATATATATATATATATATATATAAAAACATGAATATATGTGGAATTTGAAGATTTCTTTGTCCCTATACTGTGTCTATACTGAGCTCCGTATTATAAAATTCCATGTTCTTTTAATAGATGATATATTTCACAGAAATCCTGTGTGTGTGTGTGTGTGTGTGTGTGTGTGTGTGTGTGTGTGTGTGTGTGTGTGTGTGCGCACATCATTACAGCAATGTGTAATAGCAGGAGTGGAGACTAAAGGGAATAAAGTTGAAGCACATAGCATCAGATACTTTTGTTCACTCATCTGACTCACTCTTCTTTGTAACCCAATTTACCGAGTTGCAGACAATCAGAGCTGCACACACACGTCAAAGTAATTGGTAAAGGGTCTTATTGGCAAAGGGCACTTATATAGTGCTTTTTAACCTTAGCAGTGCTACAAAGCACTTTACACTGTTTCTCATTCACACACACACACTGCCCTGAGAGGTGCTAGCTTGCCATGGGGAGCAACTTGGGGTTCAGTGTCTTGCCAAAGGACACTTCGGCATGTGGAGTTAACCAGAAAAAAAAAAAAAAAAAAAGCAACAGTGAGTGAATAACAACCTAACAGAAATTCCAAATCAGAAGGTATTCGGAGTTGGGGAACTATTAGTCTCAAAGTCTCGTACACAAGAAAGAAAACAAATACTGCTCATAAAAGAACTATTATTCAGTTAATAATATTTATCTTTGTTTAATTAGAAAACCAAATGTATTAATAATGTTAAGCAGTACAGATAGAGAAGATATGTAATGTATTAATATTGGTTAAATTAATGAGCAAAAATATGATCATCCTGTAATTTTGTTAAACATAAGAATGAATAAAAGAATTCTAAAAATAAGAGAAATGAAAACTACTTGCCCAATAAAAACTCTACAGGATCTTGAGAGTGAGTGAGTGAGTGAGTGAGTGTGTGTGTGTGTGTGTGTGTGTGTGTGTGTGTGTGTGTGTGTGTGTGTGTGTGTGTGTGTGTGTGTGTGTGTGTGTGTGTGTGTGTGTGTGTGTGTGTGTGTGTGTGTGTGTGTGTGTGTGTGTGTAGACCAGTGGTGTGTAGACCATTGGCAGACCAGTGATGTGACTGAAGCAGTGCTTGTGTTTGTAATTAAATCAGTAAACAGCACAAATCCAGAATCTGAGCTGACAGTTCCACCATGATGCAAAAGTCCGAAAGTCAAGATATGTGGAGCTCCATCATATCTTAAAGAGAAGAGAAGTGCATCTTTCCTTCCAGTTTTATACATAATCAATACTTCTCTCCTTTATTCTACCTTCATTAAATTAACTTTCCATGTTATCTCTACTCATTGCTCGCTCGCTCTCTCTCTCTCTCTCTCTCTCTCTCTCTCTCTCTTTCTATCTCTGCATAAGGCATATAGTATACAGTTGACGCCAAAACTTTACATACACCTTGGATAAAGATATTCAAGCTCAGTTTTTCACAACGCCACACATTTCATGTTACCATACATCTCTTTTGGCAGGTCAATTACGGCATCTACTTTGTTCACATCATACGTCATTTTAAAGCACTCAGTTAGAGGGCATATTGATTCCAGCGTTAATTCACGCTATCAGAAATCCAGAATTAAGTCGAAAGTTGACATCCAACAAGTTGGCTGTCTATTTAAACAGTCTGGAAGATTTCAGAGAATTAGGAGTGCACCTGTGACTGTAAAAGGGCTTACCTTTAGAGTCAGTGCCTTTTTGTCCTTCATACCATGGGAAAGTCCAAGCAACTCAAGCCAAGACCTCAGAAAAAAAAATGATGGACCTCCAGTGAAGTCCAGCTCCTCCTTAGCAGCAATTTACAAACAACTGAAGGTACCACAATCATCTGTACAAACAATTGTGTGCAAATACAATATTTTTGAGACCACACGAACACTCCATTATTTACAACATTTGATCATGATTTTATTTATTTTACACTCTTGAAACGGCACACTTTTCCTGTTAGTTTCACTGTAGTTCCTGAAAACACCATACAGTAGTACTTGCTGAATAATATGCCTCTAAATTGCTAACTAAATAGGTCTGGACCTTTAAAGGATTGAATTACAGGAGTAAATGTAATGTGTGTACAATCTAATGTTACATTGCGTTTCTAAAAGGTTTGCTGTTTGCGCCAATGATATGAGTGCTGCAAGTAATACTGGTTTTCTGTGAACGGCTTCTGGTTACTGCATTTCGCACACAATGAGATTTTAAGTTTACTACCTTCAGTAAAAGAATCCAAATTAGTTCACAGTCAATTATGTTTTCAATTTAACACACATATTGGGCTAGAACAGCATTTTGGATGGTCTGGGCATCCTATAACACCTTCATCATGGACCTTTCACTCCTTTATTTCAGCCAGAGGAACCAAATTTACACCCACTGCTTGGAAGAGGGAACGACTGCCAGCGAGAGAGAAAGAGTAGTGAGAAAACAGGGGATGGGAGGGTGCTAATGATCAGATCCTAAAGGACACTCCGGTACAGGTCATTACTCCTTGCCTGTCACACCTATACTTTATATACCTATATACTGTATACAGTACTGTGCAAAATAAATGCTGTAGAGCAAAGATGCCTTCAAAAATAATGAAATTAAATGTTTCTCCATTTGAAAAAATACTATAAAGAACAGTAAACAGTATTAAATGAAACAAAGGCAATATTTGGTGTGACGACACTTTGCTTTAAAAAAAAATAAGGTAGTCTCAGGTAGAATTTGTGCAGTTTTATAAGGAAATGAGCTGTAAGTTTTACTGAGCATCTTGCAGAACCAGCCACGGTTCTTCTGGAGACTTTGACTGTCGCACTTGCTTCTTATTTTTGAAAGTAAAGAAAAGTAGATAAGTCATGCAGGACAGCACTGCTAGCATCTATCTGAGAGGAATATAAGCGCTGCTTTTGCACAGGTGTGCTTGCACTATTTCTGTCTGAGTGTTTAAAATTTGAACAGTACTGCAGACACTGGCTGTCTAACGCAAGCATTTCAAATAGCTTTGATTAATGTCCAGGGAAGTCATTACAGAGGAAAAACGAGTCCTTTTCAAGCACAGCTATTTCAGGGTGGAAAAAAAAAAGAGATAAAAATGCCTGACTCTGCACTGCAGCTGAGTTCAGTTTTGTAACACTTCTCTACTTATTACTACACATGACTCACTGTACCTGACATTATAAACGGGAATAAATTCTAACCTACACTAAACAGAATCATTCTCTGGTATTGTCCCTTCCAATAAATACAGCAAAAGTAAACCTACGTGACTAAGCCGGTTTCTGGGTTTTTTTTTTTTTAAATAACTTTTGACATCTATTGTAAATCCAAATGTCAAGCTTTAGAAGTGTCAGCAAAATGCAAAGATCCAATAATGAGCAAGTACTGAGGATGATACTGCACTGAAATGCTGGATCCTTATAAGATCATGTTTGCCATGTTGTCAAATACAATCCACTGACGTATTTCATGCCATCAAAGTATACTATGTTGACTGATATGACACAGACCTTGCATGGGAAGCGTACTGTATTTATCATGTTTCTGAAGTTTCTGGTCATTTGTTCAACGGAAGCTTGCAGAGAACCTGCTACGAAGTGAGATTCATTTTATTAACAATCCAAATAAGAAGGTAAAGTCATGTTCAGAAATCAGGCAGGGGTCAATCGATTAGACAAACAGACCAATGGAGGATGAACCAAGTTAAAAACGTCAGAGTCAAACTGAGAATAACAACACAGAGACCAAAGGTGCGTCTCAATCAGCTCCCTAGTTCAGTAGTCAGGGCACTGATCAGACAGTCCGCCATTTTAAGAGCTGTCTCAATCGCCAAATCCTTCCAGTGCACTGGAACATTTGCTCCCTAAAAAATTCCACAATACACTGCAAAAACCAAGGAGCATCGATGTGCACTATGTTCCCTTACTGGAAATGATGTCATGTTTCTGAAGACTTTCAGCTTGAAAAAAATGTCAGATGAACTCTCAGCCAACTTCCATCTACAAATATAAGTAGCTTGTTATTGAATGATTACTAACACTAACAATTTTGAACTTAATTTAACATTCTATGTATGGTTTGTTTGAGTCTAATGCCTTTTAAGCTGTTAATGATTTAAAAAAAAAAAAATTAATTAGAATGTTCATTCGTTCATCACTTGCGATGGAAGTTTTGAAAAGACAAACCATTTCATCATAAACACATCACTATACAGGTCGTGAACACAATCTAGTTAACATTTAAAAATAATATTTGGCTGAAGTGTTGCAAGGATATGTTACAAAACAATCAAAGTATTTTTCATTATGTGCATTAAACAGCATAAAAAAATAATGACAGAAAGATATCAGCCCAGCTTGTTGTTTATAAATGCCAGTGGTTATGTATTACAAAGCGAGTGTGTAATCATGTCACTGGAAATTGAGTTATCAGTGTCCCGGTGTGTGAGCCAGGGTCCTTACAAGTGCCCGAAGTCGTGTACATGATATACTGATTCATGAGCTATGGAGCTAGGGATCTGATGGTTCCTGGATCGATGGTGGATTTGGATGTCTGTGTAGTTACTGTGAGGATGTCAGGTATCATGTCAGTATCAGAAATCGGACATATATATAAATATATATATATATCTACAGCTCATATATCTACAGTATTGTGCAAAAGTCTGAGGAAATACAATAAAGCAAAGATGACCTTATCCATCCATCCATTTTCTGTACTGTTTATTAGGGATGGGAAATATCTTATGGTTTGCGATATACTGGTAGAAATTCTCACCACAATAAGAATGACAAGATAAGAACGACAAAGTCTAGTTGATGACGTATGTGCGACCCATTCCCAGCTCACGTGCAGGGTGAAAACGAGTATGGTGGAAGGCGGACGTGAAGCTGAGGAGGAGTTTGTCGCTAAACGAGGAGCTACCTCTACAATCTGGAACTGGTTTGGTTACAGAAAATCAGTTTTATTTTTAGATTAATGTTTGTGTTTCTGAGGCTCTCAAGATCACAGCTATCACTTGTAGTCAAAAACATTGGTACACGGTACTACACTTATATCATCACTGATAACGTTATCGCAATAAATACCAGAAAATATTGTGATATAGTTTTAAGTCCATATCGTCCATCCCTACTGTTTATCCTGTACAGAGTTGTGGAGCCTGGAGCCTATCCCAGAGAACTCAGGGCACGAGGCAGGGGACACCCTGGATCGGGGGCCAGCACATTGAATGGCATAATGGCACATACATTCACACACTACGGACAAACTGGTAATGCCAATCAGCCTACAACACATGTCTTTGGACCTGGGGAGGAAACCAGAGTACCGGAAGATGACTTTATGTTTTACATGAAAAAATCTTCTAGCAATCAATAGCAAAAAACTACACAAAGCCACTATTTGGTGTAACAACCCTTTACCTTTAAAAAAATGCATCAGGATCAGTCTCAGGTACATTTCATACAGTTTTGAGACCATTGGCTGGTCAGTTTTTCTATGCAGCTTGGAGAACCTGACTTAGTTCTTCTGGAGACTTTGACTGTCACACTTTGCACTTGTTTTTGCAGCTAATCCCTGGCAGCCCTGCTTGTTACATCCTAAGAAAATTAGTGAAAAAGGAAAATAATCACGAAATCTGACAGGCAGCCCTCACTGAGAGGCCCTCAAAACTCAGACCCACTGCAGCGTACTGCTGGGATCCGAGCCATGTTGCACACACTAATAAGCCTGTGGTCTGTTTTGCTTCACTCTGCTTATTCATCTTTCAGCTTGTAGCGAGTTTGCAAAGTCAAGAATCTGTTTACGCCCTGTAGATGGATGAGTTTACTCTGCTGCAGACATTTGCTGCCTTTTCTTCAAAGACCTCCTGCAGTTCCACTGCCTCGTTGGTTAAGCCCATAAAGACATGGCAACCGTTCATATGCACCTCAAGCTGTTAGTGATCAGGCACTTACACAAATTGAACTGTACCCTGCCATAAAACAGTGTTAAACTGTCAAAACATTTTATCCTCATTCTATCTTTATTTATACCCGAGCGCAGTAGAATTCTTGATTCACGTGTTGATTCATTTCCTGTAACAGCAGCTCCGACACGAGTTCGGCAGCAAAACAATTCACATGGCGGATGCTCCGCATAAACTGATTTACAATTATTATTTTTTTCAAAAGCATCTGATTGTTGAAATGCTAATGTTTATTTAGTATTTTTGGAAGGAGTGTCTGCTTTGGAAGATATCAGAGCTTTGTAACCGTCAGAGGTGAAGCTGTTCCAGGCATTGGAAAATCACCAGGATGGAGGGTTATGCAGTTTCTCTGTAAAACTTTTTTTTTTTTAATTATTATTAACTTCAAGAGAGAGAGGAAAAAAAGAGAGGCTGGTGAAGGAACAGCTGTCTATATATAGTTGCTATAACTTGTTCTCCAAATTTTCCACAATATTAAATGTGAATAAAATATGGATAGATGTAAAAGTATGAATATTGTTAATGTTGGCAATTGTTTTGGTATGAAAAGAATAAAATGTAGAAGAATAAAAAGGAATGTGCTGTTATTGGAAAATAATCAGCTTCTGGGTAGTAACAGATCACAGTACCCCATTGTTGATTATTTTCCTAGAACAGCACACCCCATTTTGTTTTATCCCTTATATTCCTTATAACACTAATTGTGTTGTAAATTACAGAAAGTACACAAACATTTTGTCAGCCACCAGGTTATACCAAATATGTAGTATAATGGACTAAATCACTGCAGAATGCTATAAAAAAAAAAAGAAATAGCAAATAATTTTTTACATCAATAATTAGCAATCAGTAGTGACATTTTGGAATAGTTTTTAAAAAGAATGTTTAACGTCAGGCCTTACCCATGGTTAGAGGAGGAAAATGATTATTTTTAGTTTTATTATCAGATACCAGCTGTTTATGCTTTCTTAAAATAGAGATTCTGCGAGTTTGCCAGAATTCAGCTACCGTGACATTAGATGGGTTTTCCCTGAACAACACACTAAAGGATAAAGGTTTGGGACACTTTTGCTTACAGAGTGAAAGTAGTCACTGTCACTACACAAACAGAGATCAAAGGGTCAGTCATGTACACAGCATCCTGTTATCAGTGCACCCAAGCCTGATACAAATACACACACACACACACACACACACACACACACACACACACACACACACACACACACACACACACACACAGAGGTGAACAGAGATGAATGAGACCCTCTAGTCACGTCAGTGACAATGACAAATGGCTATGTAATGGTGACTGAATGTGACAGCTCTACTGTTTCCATCAAGACCTGGATGGATGGTCACCCTATTCAAGGCATGGTCACTTTTGTGTGTACAATCTTCTTGTGTCGTATGCGCTTTTATACTATAAAACATGCAGTTTTATCTGGTATGGTAGTTGTTTTTTGTTGTCACTGTTTTTGTTATTTTCCCTCCTGCATTCATATCATCAAAGTATCATGCTTTGTCTTGTCCTCCTTCTGTCTTAATGCAATGCTAAATCCAATACATATCTAAATGGTAAATGGCACACTTATATAGCGCTTTTATCCAAAGCGCTACACTGTGTCTCATTAACCCATTCACACACACACACTCAGACACCAATGGTAGCAGAGCTGCCATGCAAGGCACTACCTTGCCATCGGGAGCAAATTGGGGTTCGGTGTCTTGCCCAAGGATACTTCGGCATGTGGAGTCATGTGGGCCAGGAATCGAACCGCCAACCCTACAATTAGTGGACAATCCATTCTACCACCTGAGCCACAGCCAAAATAAAAATATAGCCTAATTGCATACTGACCGGGCACGGTGGCTTAGTGGTTAGCTTGTTTGCCTCACGTCTCCAGGGTTGAGGGTTGATTCACGCCTCCAGGGTTGATTCCTGCTGCAGCCCTTTGTGTGTGGAGTTTACATGTTCTCCCTGTGCTACAGAGGTTTCCTCCGGGTACTCCGGTTTCCTACCCCAGTCCAAAGACAAGAACTGTAGGTTGATTGGCATATCCAGAAGTGTCCGTAGTGTGTGAATGTGTGTGTGATTGTGCCCTGCGATGGATTGGCACCCCATCCAAGGTGTCCCCTGCCTTGTGCCCCATGCTCTTTGGGATAGGCTCCAGGTTCCCCGTGACCCAGTAAGAATAAGCGGTACTGAAAATGGATGGATGGATGCATACTGACCTTCGTATTCTGAAAAACAATGTAAGCTCATTACCAGTTAAACGGCCTCTGTCCAGAAGGCAAGTGAAAGAATGGTAATAAAATCTAATGCTATAGTAGGGTGAACTCTTATCAGTGTGGACAGCACAGGTGTTGTATTTACACACTTATAGGACTGCTCTATCTGCTACTTGTCCATTTTCTCCTCTGCCCAAAAACGACTCAAACACTGATAACATTAACTACATTTCGTAGTGGGCTGGATGAATGACATCGTTTTTGTACAGCCCTAGAAAAGACCACAACACTATCATTCAACACTTTAACCTTAGAGAACACCAACTCCAGATATTTGCTGGCTTGCTTTCTTGTAAAATGCAAATAATGCCACCTCATGCACAGTACAGTTCTACCGGCCCATGTTCGGCATTAAAAGTTCATCGAAGCACAAATGAACACCAATGGGAGCAGTGACTACTGGTATGTTTAGCCAATCAGATAAGGGCTTCACAAAGAAGGGATTTTAAACAAGCCACAATCAAATCCATGTAAATGTCATAGAAATCAGCAGCAACAACGAACAGCAGGCTGCAAGCAGACTCACGGTCTGAGCAAAGATTCTAGAAAGATTTTGTGCTAGATGCTTTGGTTCAGTTTATTCAACCAAGCCATGGTGAAACAAAGGAGAGAAGTCTGGGCAAAGCAGTGTTGCCACAGTGATCATTGAGTTATCTTTGGAAACAATGGTGATCAGTGATTGGTCATTGGGAACAATTATGATCAGTGGATGGTCACTGAGAACAATGGTGATCATTAACTGGTCTTTGGAAATAATGGTGATAATTTATTGGTCTTTGGAAACAAGGGTGAACAGTGCTGTTCATTGGGAACAATGGTGATAAGTGTTTGGACATTGGGAAGAATGGTGATCAGTGGATGATCATTGGGAACAATGGTGATCAGTGGTTAGTTATTGGGGACAACAGTGATTAATGATTGGTCATTGGTACCAAGGGTAATCGGTGATTTGTCAGTGGAAACAACAGTATATCAAGTTAAGGACAGTTGCTAACATCTGTTCAAAAAGTCACTAGATTTTTCACTAGGCTCTTTTTGAAAATAAAATCTGGCAACACTGGGGGAAGTCAGCTTACACACTTAAAAAAAGAGATTACACAGGAATTTGGAGTTAGAAAAAGACTGACTGAACATTTAAGAGGACATTGTAGATGAATAATAAAAAATGATCTAGAAATGCCTGTGACTGACACCCACTGAGAGAGAGTAAAACCATCTGGGTCTTGCAGATGAATGAGTCACAGTGTAAAACATGCCCATTGTTGGCACTTTGCTGAGTCGTGCCCTCCACTTGTCTTTTCTCTTGAACCGACATTCAGGGTAAGTGAATAAGTGATGCAGCTTAGATATGTGTGTGCATAAACTCTGAAAGCCTGCATGGTAATTTAACAGTGGAAAGGCCCAGGTTCCTCCTGCAGACCTGCTGTGTGCATACTGACATTCTGGAATCGTTCATTATGCGCTGCATGTGTTTGCTGACACTGTGGATGCCTCACTGGGCCAGTTCATTACTCTTTGGTATTTACTGACATTGGGGAGCACTGTCTGAACTTCCTTCGTTATTTCCCACTAGGACTGGTGCGCATGCACGCCCACACAATTAGGAAGGAGCACAGTCACTGTATATAAATAGTAATGTGAGTTCTTGCTAATATATTAGTTATAGTAGTGTTTCTCCTAGATTTTATAGCCATGGAATGCATTTAACTGTAAAATAAATTTTAGACCCTCACTAAGCAGATTTATTCCAATATTAGAGCCATAGAGCCTTTTATTTCAGAACTTTCCACCAACAGAACACATTAAGTTCAAGTTGACACTATTTATAGGCCTACTTGTTTTTGAATCAATGAGGGTTGGATCAGACTTATTCAATTCCAGATATAATATTTATAGTAATGGAAGGTTGTGATTTCCACCACTGTAACAAAATACACATTTAAAAAAAAAAACACAGACCCCCTGCATATACTACATGGAAGCCCCCGGACGACACTTTGGAAACCACAGGCTTAGAGGGCTGATTAAATTGGATAAATTGGGTGAATCTGAAAATCATTACAATTACATTACATATGCAGGTTACACATCTATTCACACCAAAAGAATGCAAAATTTCCTAATTTCTTATTTTCAACTTGAGCATGAGATTGAAAGAACGGAAAACAACGTATTCGGGGTTTTTTTCGTTTTGGATTTGTAAATGAATAATAAAATAACAAGCCAATTTTTTTCATTTTCTGATATCTGCTTCTTGATTGAATATGAAAAGGACGAATGATACACGGATTAACATTACTTTAGGAGCCTATATGTGAACCCGTGATTGCAATCAAACTGGAACAGCTACTCTGAAGTGTTGCCTTTGCGTGCAGACTCACCCTGTTCTCTTCCTCTCGCAGGTCGGGCATGGTGCTGATGCACAGGCTGACGACAGTGACGGCCACCATAAGCACTGAGAAACAGGCAAACAACTTCCCTGGCAGACCTGACTGAGGGTTTTCCACCATGTCCCTGAGGCGACTCATGAACCTGTGGTAGCATGTGTCATCCTGTGGGGGGTGCTGCTGAGAACTGCGTCCCCTGAACTCGTCCTGCTTGCGACGTTCCTGTTCAGCCACCTCCTCGAGGCGCATGTACATTTTGCGCTTGCAGCAGCGCTCCATGCATGCCGTCTCTATACCCCAGTAGGTCAGCTCATCATGCAGCGAGAGCGCACATGTCTCACGCAGCATCCGCAGCTTACCCGCTGCTAGGAAATTTAAGATGACACGGAAAGCGCTGGGGCTGCGGTCAAAGAAGAACTCGTGGCGTGCCTCGTCATAGTCGTCACACACACCAGCGATCTCCTCAGGGCTCCTGCATGTTCGCAGCTTGCCCAGACGTGTCATTGGGAACTGCTCCAATGTGCTCCATGGCAGTGTGTAGCGGTTTCCCCCTACGTTGATGAGTGCCTGTAGCGCGTGATCCACGGATAGCAAATCCTCAGGCCGGCGTAAGAGGCGTGCACGCTGGTAATACACACCTTTGATTGTCTCTGTTTCAGGGATCTCAGTGAAGATGCGGTCCAAGCTACTGTCATCACTGACAGACAGGTTGCTAAAATCATGGTTGGTGTTGCTGATGATGGGCATGGTGGCATTTAGATGAGAAGCTGGTCAACAGATGACAAACCGTCTTCTGAGGGGAAGTTAGCTGATGGGAATTTCTGCGTTCATCTGAGAAACAGCACTGAGGGTCCCAGAGGATGTAGTATCACAGGGGACTTCTGCAGTAAGCCTCATTTAATCACTGCAAGAGACAAGTGGGAATAAAAAACTGCAAGTTACTGTTGAAACACAAAATGGCTCTATTTAACACGATAGAGCAACTCGACTTTATCTTTTAGCTATTTCTGGAGGTTTTATACAGTATTCTAAAAGATATAATGACCCAAACAAACACATTTGGATTTGGATTAAGGCATCGATCATAGAGGAACAATTCAGGACTTTTTTTCCCCACTAGGATCCCAGGAACACAATGCAAAACCCTTACAAAAACTATCAAGTTTTAAAAAGTGCATCAGGAACATCAGCATCATTGTGGATTCCAGAAGGATAAACAAAAACTATGGCAAATATTATCCCATTATGTAATCGAATGCAGATTGAATATCATTCAACTCCAGGCTTACAGCAGCGATCTGGAACACTCTAATGTCTACTCAGGAAGGATTGAAAGCTGATTATTGTGTCAAAGATTGACACTATATCACTATATAGTTCAGACATAGGATAGTGTGGGGGGGGACCTATCAAGGTGACTTTTCATGAACCATAGACTTCTGTGCTGTCTGTAGTTGAATTTGAAAATAAGTATAAAGTAAATGTTGTCATATGCCACTGGGTTGCTGTTGTACAGTAAACCATGTGCACCATGTGCCTCTTAAGGGCTTGAATACATGATGTGAATCCTAATAACCACACTGGGATTCAGTGTTCGATTTGGATGGGGGAGGATGAAGAGAAAAAGGGTGGAAAGAGGAAACTGAACAAAGACTGCTTGTGGATATAGAGAAAATAGTTCCGTATCCTAGTGTGTGTACATATCTTACACAGGGTTACTGGGATCCTGGAGCTTATCCCAGGGGACTCTGGATACAGGGTGCCAGCCCATCGCAGGGCACACTCGCACACACATTCACACACCCTTTCACACACTATGGACAATTTAGAGATCAGCCTACTGCGCAATTATTTGGACTTGGGGAGGAAACCGGAGTACCCGCAAGAGACACACGAAGCACGGGGAACACATAGTGGAGGCGGGAATCGAACCCCCAACCCCGGAGTTGCGAGGTTCTTTGGAAAATTTTTTTTTTTCAAAACAAATTTTACAGAGTTACTTTGTTTGAAAATTGCATGAAAGCATGCTTGTTGTGAAAACTCATTTTAATGTCAATTCTATGCACTCTCAGAAATAAAAAGTCCTGTAAGCTGCCTTCACTGTTGATCTATAGTGTATCAGATACATGGTAATGTGAGTATAATATACCTTTAAACAGGATTTAAGGTAGGCTACATGCTTGGACCTTGATTGAACTGTTGATTAGCTTTTTAAATTAACTTCTTTATATGCACCATTCCAAATAAAAGCTACTCAGTAAAGGCAGTGAAGAGTTAACCTATACATGACTGTATACAATGGGAACAAGGAATGATAGTTTATTACTCTTTTTATTTTCTGAAAGTGAGTAAAACTCGGGAAAAGCCTGTATGCCAGTGGTGATGACTACAATATAATACTTGTCCAAATATTTGACAGCTCAGATGTCCTCAATAACGCACGTGCATTAGGGCATGGCTCACATGAATATTAAAAGAATGAGAGAATAATCAGAGAAGAAAACTCTGTAACTACCTACCACTGAGCCGGTTTGCGTAGCCGGTCCTCACTTTTTTTTCCCCCACCAAAGTTTTCTACTTAAAGCTTCGCAGCTCACATCAGGACCGTAGTATTTCCCTTTCTTCTGCTGGAAGAAAGAAAACAGCTCCTCGCGCTGGAAACGAGAAGGACAGGACGCTGACGGTCCCGCGCGCTCTGTACCGCAGCCTGAAAGAGCGCGCGCGGTGAGGAGGAAAGCCTGCGCGCGCGCGCTTCCTCTCCTCAGCCTCTGTTCTACTCGGGGTCGGTGCTCAGAGAGGGACTGCAAGTTCGCAGACGGGATGTGTCAGTGTGCATTCGCGCACCTCGTCCTGCCTGCGGCGCACCTGTCAATCCACTCCAGCTCAACCAAGAAAAGAGAGAGAGAGAGAGATAGAAAGAGAGAGCACGCGAGAAAGAGGCGTTTCTTTTCTTTCTTTTTTTTTTTTAGGATAAGTCAAGTTTCATGCGCGAAGGACGACTGCTGCTTACCTACTGCACCACCATCATCTTCTGTAGAGTAAGCATGAAAGAAGCGCTGGGACTGGAGACAGGGGTTGCCAGGTTGGGTTGATACCATGTTCTATGGTTTATAAATGTACTGTTTCTTCTCAGAACAGTGGTTAGTAATAGTTTAGCCGACGAGGAAATCCCCAATCTGGCAACATGCTGGAGCTCGGAAGTACTGCTTTAATCTTTACTGTATCAGCGGCCAGCATTGGTACAGTGTGACAGCGTGACATCAAGGGGGATTGTAGCAGAAAGAGCCATTCAAATATATACACACTGAATGGAGTATAGTGATTTAGTACTGTTCTGATGCACTGGATCTACATCTCTCTCTCTCTCTCTCTCTCTCTCTCTCTCTCTCTCTCTCTCTCAAAGTCAAAAGGTTGCTTTATTGGCATGACAAATATTACCATTTATATTGCTAAAGCTTGGGTACAGACAAATTTGAATATAACTACAGAAACAAATGTACATACATTCAACAATACAGTCAAACAGAAACACTAGTAACAAGGCTCATAGAACCCTGAGAGAATTAAAAATAAAATAAGAAAGAAAGAAAAATACATGTACATATGTATACATACATATAAATAAATATACACACAGCTTTCTCTGTGCTCCCCCAGTAGGTGGGGCAGTTTGTCGGGGTCTAAGAGGCAGATAAAGTTGGGGATGATGTTATTCATTTCAGTGAAGAATTCAGTTCGAATGTGGTTATATTTAGTGCATTCAGTGAGGAAGTGCAGCTCTGTCTCTATTTTATTTTATTTAGTGTACAGTGCTGGCACAGTCTCTTCTCTCGGGGCAGCAGGACTGTCTGTGTCGAACCGTCTAGATGGCCAAGCGGTGCTTGCTGAGTCTGTACTTCGTTAAGGTGTTTCTCAGTTTTGGGTAAGTCATCTTGCTCAGATAATCGACCACACTGTACTGTCTGTTTAGTGCCATATAACACTGCATTTTACTATGGAGTTTAGTTTGGGTTTCCCATGAGGCCAAATAATTTACTTTCAGTGTTTGTGTAATTTGGTACAGTTTAATTGGGTTTGCAAAATTCTTCTGTTCATGAGTCTTTACTGTGTTGGTGGTGTATTAGTGTATTTTGGTGGTGTGTTAGTGTGTGGTACTGGTGTGTTGGTGTGTGTTGGAAATGTGTTAGTGTGCGGTAGGGTTGTGGTAGTATGTGTTGGTGTTGTGTTAGTATGTGGTAGTGGTGTGATAGTGTGTGTTGGTGGTGTGTTAGTATGTGTTGGTGTTGTGTTAGTGTGTGGTAGTGGTGTGGTAGTGGTGTGTTAGTGGAGTGGTAGTGTATGTTGGTGGTGTGGTAGTGTGTGGTAGTGGTGCGTTAGTATGTGGCAGTGGTGTGTTAGTGGTGTGTTAGCGTGTGTTAGTGGTAGTGTGATGGTGGTGTGTTAGTGTGTGGTAGTGGTGTGTTATTGTATGGAAGTGGTGTGGTAGTGTGTTGGTGGTGTGGTAGTGTGGTAGTGGTGTGTTGGTGTTGTGTTAGTGTGTGTTGGTGGTGTGTTAGTGTGTGATAATGGTGTGTTAGTGTGTGGTAGGGGGGTGTTGGTGTGTGTTAGTGTGTGTTGGTGGTGTGTTTGTGTGTTGGTGGTGTGGTAGTGTGTGGTTGTGGTGCATTATTGTGTGGTTGTGGTGTGTTGTATTGTGTAAGTGTGTGGTAGTTGTGTGTTGGTGTTGTGTTAGTGTGCGTTGGTGTTTTGTTTGTGTGTGTTGGTGTTGTGTTAGTGTGTGTTGGTGGTGTGGTAGTGGTGTGGTAGTGTGTGCTGGTGTTGTGTTAGTGTGTGTTAGTGTGTGTTGGTGGTGTGTTAGTGTGTAGTAGTGGTGTGGGGTGTATGGGGTGCATGTGTGTTGGTGTTGTGTTAGTGTGTGGTAGTGGTGTGATAGTGTGTGTTGGTGGTGTGTTAGTATGTGTTGGTGTTGTGTTAGTGTGTGGTAGTGGTGTGGTAGTGGTGTGTTAGTGGAGTGGTAGTGTGTGTTGGTGGTGTGGTAGTGTGTGGTAGTGGTGCGTTAGTATGTGGCAGTGGTGTGTTAGTGGTGTGTTAGCGTGTGTTAGTGGTAGTGTGATGGTGGTGTGTTAGTGTGTGGTAGTGGTGTGTTATTGTATGGAAGTGGTGTGGTAGTGTGGTAGTGGTGTGTTGGTGTTGTGTTAG
Organism: Ictalurus punctatus; assembly: GCF_001660625.3. NCBI lineage: Eukaryota > Metazoa > Chordata > Actinopteri > Siluriformes > Ictaluridae > Ictalurus > Ictalurus punctatus. The sequence continues at coordinate 9,303,475 of NC_071284.1, forward strand.
TGTGTGTTGGTGGTGTGTTAGTGTGTGATAATGGTGTGTTAGTGTGTGGTAGGGGGGTGTTGGTGTGTGTTAGTGTGTGTTGGTGGTGTGTTTGTGTGTTGGTGGTGTGGTAGTGTGTGGTAGTGGTGCATTATTGTGTGGTTGTGGTGTGTTGTATTGTGTAAGTGTGTGGTAGTTGTGTGTTGGTGTTGTGTTAGTGTGCGTTGGTGTTTTGTTTGTGTGTGTTGGTGTTGTGTTAGTGTGTGTTGGTGGTGTGGTAGTGGTGTGGTAGTGTGTGCTGGTGTTGTGTTAGTGTGTGTTAGTGTGTGTTGGTGGTGTGTTAGTGTGTAGTAGTGGTGTGGGGTGTATGGGGTGCATGTGTGAGGACTCACCAGTCTTAATAGCACTGTCAGACTGTCGGATCCAGTGCGAGTTCTCTTGTTATTACTGGCCTCTACACGTCCACTGATTTCTCCTGTGGCTCCTAGTAGCTGTGACATGCGCAGAGGCCACACCCCAGGAAACCGCTTGACAGGTGGGCTAAACCAGTTGAGGGTAGCCAGCGGGTTGTGGCTCACGGTGATTCTTCCTCAGGATATACCTGTCCCAGAATGTACAGTCTGTTTTAGCTGGAGGAGCGGATGAGGTCACTATCCACTATCCACTACCCAACAATCTTTTAGGCGGTACAGTGACGTGTCCGTGGTATGCGTTGAGCAGGATGAGGTACAAAGGAAATCCTGGCCAATCACCTCGCCCAGGGCCATCTTCAGTCGTCTTGACTCTGTCTTGCCACTGAATTATGGTGGTCACCAGGAAGTGAGAGTGAGGTTGATGCTGCGCAAGTCTTCCTCACTTTAATCCAGTTCACGCGCAAGTCGAGTTCCTTTTTTGTGTCTTCAAATAAAGTCCTGCGGCGATTGGCGAGCGGTAAAGCGGTAGGTGTGGACACACTGGCAGCCGTAGTCAAGGACCACCATGTAGGCAGCTCAGGACATTGGTCGTTCTTCGCTGGACCCGAAGCAGCAGTGGAGTTTGGTAGCATCCTGAGCATCTGAGCAGCCCTCTTTAGGAATGCACTGCTCACCTTCATGCCTGAGGAAGGGGCTAGAAATGGTGTCCTAAACATTGTCTGCTTCACCACCCTTCAGCTCACCGCGGTTGTTGGGGATTTAGTCCTGCGGTCGAAAAACAATACAAAAGCATACATACAAAAAAGCAGTTCCGATCATGATTGGGGCATGGAATATCCGTTCTCTTTTAGATGACACAAGAAGTAGCGGAAAACTGTGTTGGTGGCTAAAAAACTTGAACAATACAAAGTGGACATCGCAGCGCTCAGTGAAACTCGACTTCTGGAAAAAGGACTAATCAAGGGAGTTGGTGCCGGCTACAATTTCTTCTGGAGTGGACGTCCCAAGGAGGTTTGACGTGAAGCGGGAGTCGGCTTCGCCATCCGGAACGAAATTGCCAAGAAACTAAGCAACCTTCCTAAGGGCGTCAATGACCGTCTGATGACTCTTCGGCTTCCTTTTTCAGGAAAGTCTTATGCGACATTGACCAGTGCTTATGCACCGACGATATCAAACTCGGAAGACGCAAAAGACAAGTTCTACGAAGACCTTAATTCTATCCTCTTGAATGTGCCAAAGACGGACAAACTGATCATTCTTGGAGATTTCAACGCGTGTGTTGGATCGGACAGCCAGACGTGGAATGGAGTCATAGGGAAGCATGGCATTGGCAACTGCAACAGCAATGGCCTCCTTCTTCTTAGAACCTCCAGTGAACACCGTCTCCTTATCACGAACATGTTGTTTCGACTACGGAATCGAAACAAAACCACTTGGATGCATCCAAGGCCCCACCACTGGCACCTTCCTGGATTACATCATCATCAGACGCAACGACAGACGGGACGTTCGGTTAACAAAGGCAATGTGTGGAGCTGAATGTTGGATGGACCATCGACTTCTCTACAAAGCCTATCAATTGTACAAATCAACTGCACGGAAGAACGCTTTCAGTGATATTCGCCGTGAAGTGCAATGTAATTTGTGACAGATGTAGAATTCCTGGCTACTGAAGAAAGCAGAAGAAATCCAAGGCTTCGCCGATCGTGGAGAAACAAAAAAATTCTTTGATGCCATCAAAACCCTCTATGGACCTCAACCTATAGGCACGTCACCCCTTCTCTGCGCCGACCGGTCAACTCTCATCACAGAAAAGTCACAATTACTACATCGGTGGGTCGAACACTTCCAACATGTGCTCAAACGACCATCGGTTATCAATATGGATGCATTGGACAGGCTGCCACAGGTGGACATCAACAATTTCTTGGATCTCCTCCCTTCCATGGAAGAAACTCAAAAAGCGGTCAACCAGCTATCAAATGGAAAGGCGCCAGGCTCTGATGTGATTCCTGCACAGATATGCAAAAGTGCCGGCGCGCAACTTCTCCAGCAATTGACTCTATTGACTCTCTTATTTCAAGAAATCTGGATGCAAGACCGGATTCCTCAGGACTTTAAACATGCAACTATCATCCACTTATACAAGAAGAAAGGAAACTGCCAAATTTGTGACAATCACAGAGGAATCTCACTTCTGAATATCGCCGGTAAAATTTTAACAAGGATTCTTCTTAACCGTCTTACCACCCATCTGGAAGCAGGTCTTCTGCCGGAAACACAATGCGGCTTCCAAAAAAGAGTGGAGCACTGTGGACATGATCTTCGCTGTTCATCAATTGCAAGAAAAATGTCAGTAGCAGAACGTCAGTTAATATCATGCATTTATTGATCTCACGAAGGCATTCAACACTGTGAACAGAGAACAGATGTGTTCTTGCTCCAATACTCTTTAGTCTCATGTTCTCTGCCATGTTGTGGGATGCATACAGGGACGATGACCCCGGCGTTGAACTCCGATACCGCATTGACGGTAAACTGTTCAATCTGCGAAGGCTTCAAGCAGTGACCAAGGTTTCTTTTCAGCATGTGAGCGAACTGCTGTTTGTCGATGACTGTGCCCTCAATGCCACCACCGCGATGGACATGCAAAGAAGCCTGGACTTGTTCTTGTGTGGTAGTGTGTGTTGGTGATGTGTTAGTGTGCGTTGGTGGTGTGTTACTCTATAGTAGTGGTGTGGTATTGTGGTATTTTCAGTGAGGGTGTGTAGGGTGTAAATACGATCAGCTGTGCGGTAATTTGGTAAAAATATGATCCGACTTTTACCCGGGACATTGTGCTCAGTAAGGAAGTTTTAAAATCTTGAGTTAATTATACTACACATTATCTTCCCCAGATTACTGTTCACACAAATGCCTCGGTAATTATTATGGTCAAATTTATTTCCACTTTTATAGAGCTTGGTTCCAGATTTCAAAAAACCTATGTTCAGAACCAAATTGAAGAGTTTTAAGATGTCCAGTTGAAATTTGGAGCTGGTGTGTTTAATCATTTAATTCAGGAAACCATCAGGTCCTGATGCTTTCTTTGGTTTCAGATTGTTAATGTTATTTTGAAGTTCCTGCTCAGTAATCAAGGAATCTAAAGGGTTTTGGTTATCTTTAATGGCCAATTCCAGTTCTCCAAGCTTTCTGTTTATGTGATTTTGCTCTGAATTTGTTTTGGATTCTACATTTTCAAAGAGTGTTTGGAAATGGGGTGTCCTGTATTTTGGTGGGGACCCCAATAGAACATGACATTTTTGACATTATGGTGACATTTGGCTGATCCCCTGCAGCATTTATTAAAATAAATAAATAAATAAATAAAAATACCCTAGGGAAAATGTTTTCTTTTTAGTTGCTAGGGTTAGGGTTAGATTTATTTTGTAGAGATACTGTATCATTAATTTGCTGCATTAATAATGATGTCCTCACAAGGGTAGTAAGACAAACATGTGTGAATATGTGTGTTTATGGTAAAGTAAATGGTAAATTGTCTGCACTTATATATCGCTTTTTTTACCTTAGTGGTTCCAAAGCACTTTACACTGTGTCTCATTCACCCATTCACACACACACAACCAATGGTAGCAGAGCTGCCATGCAAGGCGCTAACTTGCTATCAGGAGCAACTTGGGGTTCAGTGTCTTGCTCAAGGACAGTTCGGCACGTGGAGTCATGTGGGCCAGGAATCGAACCACCGACCCTACGATTAGTGGACAACCCGCTCTACCACCTGAGCGACAGCCGCCTCTATTTATGTGTATATGCACCTAAATAGAGTCTCATTTAATTCACACTGAGTGCACCACCAACATCCCCCACATACACCCCCTGCAGCATCAGCTCATGTGCTTGTGTATATGTGTGTGTATGTTAGAGAGAGAGAGAGAGAGAGAGAGAGAGAGAGAGAGAGAGAAATGCATAAACAGCATTTTGTCCTTACAAAACCTCATTAGGACGGCTGAGGAAATAGGAACAAGTAGCACTTTGTACAAATCCAGGTGCCAGACAGGCATTAACACAGGCAGTAATGGAGAGTGAGGGACGCTGAAATGAACACCGGCTAATGTGCACACTCACTCTCTCTCTCTCTCTCTCTCTCTCTCTCTCTCTCTCTCTCTCTCTCTGGCAAAAGACCATGACAAAAGTTACTTTTACCTTTATCCAAAAAAAGTCAAGCCCACCAGGTGTCCTTATTAAGGGTACCATAGGGGGACAGAGCAGTGGGTTGGAAAGAAGAGGGAGAAAGGGATAAAGGAGAGATAGAACTGAAATCAGGCAGAGGATTAGGTTTTAATCCCTGAGGTAGAGATGGGATCTCAGAATTGCTGCTGCAGTTTGGATGAGCGGAGTGAGTCTGGCTGCAAAGCACAGTAAGGATGTGAAAATGTCCCCAAAATCCTTCTTATATCCCTCACTGATACACATACACTTGATCCCACTGTAGCTTGGGATCTCAATATGTACTCTAAAAGCAGGTGTGTAAATAGACAGATTAGCACCAGTGGCTGACTCAGAATGTGCAGTCCATTTGGCCTAAGAGTGGCTCGTACTCTGACAGTAGGACAGATAGAGTTACACAGTCCCTGTCATGCCTTTCTCACAATGTACTAAATGCTCTATCGGTAAGATGATCCCATTAATGAGTATTTAATTCACTCCCTATGGCATTAGTTGATCTGTGGAAAGTTTTGAATGTTCTATGATCTGGAACATCATCCTAATCTGAGATGATTTACATAACATTTACATAACATAATTTGTAATCAAGTCGTGCAGCCAGCCAAATGATGTTGTCTTAGGAAATTATCTGCAGGGGTGAATGGCATCTGTCAATTATTGTAGCTGTTATTTGAAGGGATCTGGGGCATTTTGTAGGTATACGCCATGTTAAAATATAATGCATGTGGGCTAGGATAACAGGAATCTACTCTTCCGTATCATCATCATACCCTCTTTAGGGGTTCACTTTTACAGATAAACCCCTTTACTGTGGTGTGTGTTCAAGTGTGGGGCAAGACGGAATATCCCAATATAGACTTGCCAAAAATAACAGCTACTTCATCATCTGCACTGAATAAAACATAACTTGGGGCTTCCTACATAGCAATCTCAGTGTCAGCATTTTTCCATGTGAATATGAATAGCATATAATATAGTATGTCTCTACTGACATTAGGTGTAACAAATACGGTATATGCATTTTATGTTATCTCTGCCATACCACTGGGAGGCATGATTAATGACATCAAATTAATCAAAGTATGGGCATAACATGTGAACAGAATACATTTCTACCATTATTATGAAGGCTGCATAAAAAAGTGGAATATATGAAATAAGTAAGGATCAATACTTTATCTGTCTTTTTTTTTAAACTTACTGTATAACATATGCATGGTTTATCATTTCTGGTAGCATTATTAATATTGTTTTATGCCTAATAACATCTGGCAAACGGACTACTAATGAAAATTAGCCTTTGGGGCTAATTTGGGTATTAATGTCTATAATCCCTTATTGAAATAAATTAAAATAAACAAAACACAATGTGTATGCTGTTAGGAAAATAATTAATGACAGGGTGGGGTGATTCTGTTTCCACCCCGAAGTTGATTGTTTTTGTCATGTCACGGCAAACTAGCGACTCCATTTCCCAGAATGCACCGCAAACTACAAACATGGAATGAACAGTTACAGACAGTTTTTAATTTGCTCAAGTGGAGTGTCTGTCATACAAGTGTCTATGTTAGAAATGATAACATATTAGAATGAGTGCATTTATATAAACCAAAATTCAAAAATCAGAATAGAGTATTCAATAGCACATCAAAGTAAGGGCTTGACATCAGCCAGTCCCCAACCATCAGTTACATGAATAAACTAATGAACCACTGGTGCACTGATGAGAGTCCTGCTTTCAGTCCTCTCTTTATTCTAGCCAATGTATGATTTCCAAAGTCTCTTTATATAATGCACTGTTTTCCTTCTCATCTTACATTACCTGTAATGGCACACCTGAATTTGAGCTCGAGAAGGTAACTCACCCCTGCAGATCATCTCACATAATCGCTGTGGCTTTATCGATTGCCATAAGTCCAGTAAGGATATCTAAGGACTGCCGTCTATTGACCTATGACCAATGACATGACAGGGCCATATTTTTTTTCTTTCTTATGTTTGTTTCTTCAATGCTTTCATGCTGCTGTGGATTAAGGCCATTGCCTGTTGAAATCTTGATGTGCACAGTACTGTAGACTGCATATATCGAGCAAATAACAAAGAAAACAAAGACGCACATACAGGAAGAGGAGGAATGGAAAGTAATCCTTATCGTCCATGTCATTCTTTTCTTTGTTCTTTATTTGGTAAACTTGTTAGTAGTGTCTCTTTTCTAGCAGAGCAATGGCCTGAAACTACTGCAGTGTGTTCTGCTGCTGTATGAAAGGCTGTTTGTACTGTCTCTCTGCTTTCCTCTAATATCTATCTTTCCCCTCTATTCTCACTCCCTACCCAAGAAAACAGCATGCCAGGCGAGGCTGCTCCACTCTCGCTACCAAATTCCCTGTCCTGTCAGCATGCTATTGCCAGAGTGAAGAGTAGACCAGGAAAGGCCAGAGGCCTAGTGATGGAAATGACAGCTCTGTGTAAACACACCAAGCGTGATGGCTTGTGTTTCTTCTCTGCCTCGATAAAGCCAGTGCAATGATCCAGTTATATCCTGGGAGAGATTAAACCTACTGCAAAGATTTGTGTGGGCACACTTAATTAAATGTACTTTCATTGAAATAGTCATTAACACAGCCCCTAACACAATTACAACGAGTCTTGGTTTTTGAATGAATCCTTCAGAGGTCTGCTCATATTGCTGTTGTGCTAGTGTACAGTCTGCTGTCTTTTAGTCCTCCAGTGCAGATATTAAGATACTCCCAGTGACAAAATATATTGCGTTTTATCCATTTTTTTAAAGATTAAAAAAAAAAACGTTCATAGTGGGTATTTTTGAGATATCTCATCATAACACTGTACAACACTAGAAATAGGCTTGTCATTATTTCTGTCATCGCTAAATCAAAGGTACACACGGCATCTGGGTATTTACGCAAGCAACCAAAGTTTTTGCACACTTCTTTCCAACTGGTGTGTGCTTGCTTGCTTGCTTTCTTTCAAAAGCAATCTCTCCATCTCATTGAAATGACAGCGCTATATTTTAGGAATTTTCACATTATCTAAACAATCCTCAAAGGACATACTTGTCTTCTCTTCCTGAGTGTCTACTAAAACAGACTCTTCCTCACTTCCTGCTTTATTGTCCACTCTCCATTATGGCCTATATCCTTGCTATTATCTATAGGAATAACCAATGCCACCCTCTTCAAACCCGTACACCATTTCCATGTTCTCAACAACAGAAACGTAAGGCATGGGTAATGGAGCCATGTTAAATAAAAGAGGAATAATCCATCATATAAGTAAGGAATAAAATATGAATGAGTGTGCTGTTAAAGGAAAATAACCAGTGATGGGGTGGTGTGATACCATCATCATCCTCATCATCCAAAGTTGATTATTTTCCAATAAGAGCATGTTCTGAAGTGTTTTATTCCACACATAGCTCATACACAGCAATTTGTCAATGGGAACTTTTTTTATTATTATTAATTAAAGAACATATTACAATTTTGTATTTTTTTATAGTCATGCTTAATGTTGTGCAATGTCTGTGTAATTCATCATCAAGTTATCATCAAGTTATCATGATCACGTACATTATAGCACCGATAAACAGTCATTCCTTCATCAGGCTCTCTTTTCTTCTCTTTATTGGAGTTAATAAGACAAAAAAATTCAGCTTGTCATGTTACTGAGAAAATGCTCCATCCTTAAGACTTTACTCACTCACTTTCAGTAATCTTTTTGTAAATATAAAGCATAAAAATATATATATATATAAAAAATCAATCCTAAAAAAAAATGCGATCCGGTCTCTTTATTTGTAAACATTTCCAGTTCCAAAATGTTTCTTTTTCAAAAAAAACCCAACTCCAATCTTTTCCCTAAGTTGGGTCGAATTTGCTCTTTTTTTCCCTCCAACATCCAGTCCACTATTTGTTGCTGGTATTGGCCCGATACAGATCCTGAGTATTGGATTGGTGCCATCTCTAATATAAACCTTGCACCTGGGAACTACTGTCAGAGCAGTGCTGTTATAAAACATTAATACCATCTGACCAAATCAGATATGAGAATTCAACAGCATGGTGAGATAAAAGTGGAATAATACGTTTTCTTTACAAAAATCGCCAAAGGAATAGTAGTCATATCACCTGCATTCAAATTAATTATTTCTGATCGCAACCCCACTGAACTCCTTTGGGATGAACTGGAATGCTGACTGCATGCCAGGCCTCCTCGCCCTACATCAGTGCCTGATCTCACTAATACGCCTGTGGCTGAATGAGCACAAATCCCCACAGCCACGCTCCAAAATCTAGTGGAAGCCTTCGTAGAAGAGTGGATGTTATTATAACAGAAAAGTGGGACTAAATCTGGAATGGGCTGTTCAACAAGCACATATGGGTGTGATGATCAGGTTTCCACACACATTTGGTCATATAGTGCACATATTTTTCTAAAAAAAAAAAGTGTTTTGAAAAATATTCCATATGTAACTTGAATGTCAATTTTGTGTACAGTAAAACTTACATAAGATTATTTTTGAATCAGAAATTTACTTTTATGAGAGTGGCCTAAAATGATGTTCAGTGTGGGAAAGAGGAGGACTGAAGGAAATGTCATGTCTGATCATCTAAGTACATAATTGGTACAATGAATGCACACCTCCTATTAAAAGGTCAATCAGTGATTGTCAATCAGGTTTTATTTTGTTGCCTTTTTTAATTTTATTTACTGCCATGGAAGTATTTGCCATGTTGAAAATGTGCTGCCTCATAATGCTGGGTGGAAGCAAGGAAGAAGGAAAGAAAGCAGGGCAGAAGGAAGAAAAGAAAGAGAATGTATACTCTGTATATTCCCTGTGTTTCCTGTCATGATAGTGCCAAAGGCTGCGCTGAACTACACCTCCCATCAGCCCTAGCATGTCACATGTATTTATCACTCTCACCTGTGTCTCATTTCACCTTGATTAGCACCACTATATAAGTTCCTGTTTTTCAGCGTCTCGTAGTCAAGCTTTTGTTGTTGCTGTGTTTGTGGGTTGCTGTGTGTACCGTAGTCTTGTGTACAGTCTGCATGTTTTTGGCTTGTATCTCCTGTTCAGGGTTTCTGGTTCATGTTTGTGCTGTTTTGTTTATTTGCATATGCTTCACATGAATAGAAATCTGCACTTGCATCCGTCACTTGTACAAATCCCTGATATTTTCTTCCTTCCTTCTACCCTCCCTTCCTCATTTGACAACATTGATCAGCAGTGCCACTTTTCCAGCAGAGCAATGGCCTCAAACCACTGCAGCGTGATCCGTGGCAGCGTCAGAGACTATTTGTCAGCCAACCGTCCTGACACTGCTCCTCTCTAATCTCTTTTTCCCCTCCATCCTCACTCCCTACCCAAGAAAACAGCATGCCAGGCCAAGCTGCTCCAATCGCTCTACCAAATTCCCTGTCCTGTCAGCATGCTATTGCCAGAGTGAAGAGTAGACCAGGAAAGGCCAGAGGCCCAGTGATGGAAATGACAGCACCGTGTAAACACACCAAGCGTGATGGCTTGTGTTTCTTCTCTGCCTCGCTAAAGCCAGTGCAATGATCCAATTATATCCTGCCAGAGACAAATCGATGAAAGTTGTAAGTGCACATTTAGGCATGTGCAAGCAAATATTCATCAATACATTTCCTAACACAATTATAACAAAATATTAATGTTTAAAATGAATCATTCTCAAACAGACTTTTTCTCAAAAATCCTTATTTCTCTGCGCATTTCCTGTGCTTGACACAGCACCCGTATCTGCAGGCAAAGCCACCTTCTCAATAATTAAAAGCTGCAAGAAATTATCGAGTTTAATTCTGGCCAAGAACGAATTCCTTTTGATACATAAACACATGCTGAGCGCCACTCTGCGTTGTCCTATTAATTTCAGCCGAACGGGAGTGAAATATTTTTGCCAGGGTGCATTTACTTTCAAGACCAAGTTAGAAGAACAGATCATTCCTCAATTTCACTTTCACTCAGACACACTGCTTACACCAGGACTATTGACACAACACACACACACACACACACACACACACACACACACACACACACAGCACTTCTACATAAAGCATGATACCGATCTACAGTTGTTCCTCCAGCTGTTATTTTGATGTATGGTGGTATAAAGTAGCACGGTCTTTTTAATTACAGTAAAATAGATTTCTGAAATACAATCACACTTGCTACAGGGCCAGTTTAAAAGAGGCGAACTTGGTACGCAGTCACAGCGTGCTTGTGCATGTCCTTTGTCTACTGTTGAATATCAAAGCCCACAGCAACGTCAGCATTGAGAATTTATGCAACACGAGTTTACATTTCTAGCTAAAACATCTTGCTGGAGCACGAGTCCAGCAACACACTACAGTAGAAGACTGGCTAGGCTCAAGACTGTCAGAAAGAATATCATACCAGACTGTAACTAATTCCTCATTTTACTAATTACTCCACGGACTATAATGTGAATCTAGTGTTAATATGAGCTATGGTAAATATAAAAGCTAATCTTAGCTCTAAGTAGCTTCATGTAGTAATTTTAGGTGTAGGCCGGGAGCTAATTTGGCATACGGGATGTTGTTCTTTGAGGTGTACTCAGGAGACAAACAGCTAGATAAAAATGCTTTCAACAAGACATTAGGCCACTACACACACACACACACACACACACACACACACACACACACACACACACACACAAACACACACACACACACAAACACACACACTGCGGCTTTCTTAGTATTTCTCTTAATCACATACTGGTCAAAGACAGCCAGCCTGCTTGTTCTCCTTTCATCATTTAGGCTTTAATCACACACGTACACACGTGCACACAAAGAGAAATACAGCTGCTACTGAAACACACACTTGCAATTCTGATTCCCTTGTTACCTGGGCTGCAAGGACTTCTTAATGAATTAATTCCTATCTCACAGCATGTAATACGAAACAGTGAGATGCATGCTGAATAATAAGTAATCCAGGATAAAGAAACGGGAAAAAATAGAAGAGGCACAAACATGTGTAGCACACAAATTTCACTGATTGCTCCTTGCTGTACATAGCGCACAGCACAGTCAAAGGGCAACGTCCCTCCACCAAGTCCCCCGTCCTCTACACACGTCTCCCACCTACCTTGTTGTCACATATATATCTCAATAAAGTCATGATATATTATGTGTATTTGTCTTGAAGTCCAGATAAAATGTCTCAAGTGTTCTGGATGGTCAACCATTAGAAATTAACTAGTTAGCAACCCATGCCATGGCGTAATGTTTTCTAACAAACAAATGTACAATTTATTTTGAAATATACTAGAATATAGAGGGCATGGTGGCTTAGTGCCCTGTGTGCGCAGAGGGTATTCTCCCAGTGCTTCAGTGGTTTCCTCCTGATACTCCGGTTTCCTCCCCCAGTCCAAAGACATGCGCTGTAAGCTGATTGGCACCCTGTCCAGAAGGTCCCCCACCTTGTGCCCCAAGTTCAGATAAATGGTATGTCAGATAAATGGTATGGAAAATGGATGGATATACCAGAACATGTACTATAGTGGGCTATAAGTAGGAATGCACACAATGTTTACTTCAGGTTTGGTCATTCTGATAATGAGGTGTGTCCATGAATTTTGATGGTGGGACATCCTTTGGCTCAGTGCTGTGAAAGAATAAATGATTAGTGTAAGTTGGAAATATTGCTATTCTCTCCTTTTGGTTTCATGCTGGGGTTTTTCTTTTGTGTGTGTGTGTTTTACAATTGTAATATAATTAGTTGTGTAATATAATTAGTTTTAAATGATCTGTTTATACTCAACAGTAATTCAAATGTAGTTTATTTCATCTGTTAGGTGTGATAGTGCACTAATAGAAATATCTGTTTTCTTTAACATTATGCGTCTCTCCTGCAGATGACCAAGTGAATCTCCTGCGTCTTTATTAAATATAAAGCTTCTAGAGCTAGCATGCGTGTGTCATCGTCTGACAACGTTTGGCCAAATTATCAAACAAAGTACAGTCACTGAGGGAACACTTGTACACTTACTCATTCATGTAATTATCTAATGAGCCAATCGTGTGGCAGCAGTGCAATGCATAAAATCATCCGGATACGGGCCAGGAGCTTCAGGTAATATTCACCTCAACCATCAGAATGGGGAAAAAAATCATTCATTCTGACCGTGGCGTGACTGTTGGTGCCAGATGGGCTGATTTCAGTATTTCTATAACTGCTGATCTTCTGGGATTTTCACACACAACTGTCGCTATAGTTTACAGAGAATGATGCAATAAAGAAAAAAAACATCCATTCACCAGCAGTTCTGTGGACAGAAATGCCTTGTTGATGAGAGAGGTCAACGGAGAGCAGCCAGACTGGTTCGAGCTGACAGAAAGGCTAAAGTAACTCATGTATCCACTCAAATGTACAATTGTGGTAAGCAGAAAAGTATCTCGGAATACACAACACATTGACCTTGAGGCGGATGAGCTACAACAGCAGAAGACCACGCTGAGTTCCACTTCTGGCAGCCGAGAACAGAAAGCTGAGGCTGCAGTGGGCACAGGCTCTCTAAAACTGGACAGTTAAAGACTGGGAAAATGTTGCCTGGTCTGATGAGGCACATCGATTCCAGGATCAGAATTTGGCACCAACAGCATGAATCCATGGACCAATCCTGTTCTTGTGTCAACAGTCCAGGCTGGTGGAGGTGGTGTAATGGTGTGGGGAATGTTTTCTTAGCACACTTTGGACCCATTAATACCAATCAATCATTGCTTGAATGCCACAGACTATTTGAATATTGTTGCTGAACATGTACATCCCTTCATGGCTACAATTTCCCATCTTCTAATAGCTACTTCCTGTATGATAATGCACCACGTCACAAAGCAAAAGTCATCTCAAACTGTATTTATAAACATGACAGTGAGTTCAATGTTCTTCAGCGGCCTTCTCAGTCACCGGACTTGAATCCTGTAGAACACCTTTGGGATGTGGTAGAACGGGAGATTCACAGCATGAAAGTGCAACTAAAAATCTGCAGGAATTTTGTCATGCAATCATATCAACATGGACCAGAATCTCAAAGGAAGTTTCCAGCATCTTGTGGAATCCATGACATGAAGTTCTGAAGCTTTGAGAGCAAAGGGAGGACGTACCCAGTATTAGTATAGTGTTCCTAATAAAGTGCATATGAGTGTATTCTAGAAATGTTGTATGTAGTAATACATGTAATAGCTTTGATATTTGTGGGTTGTAGTTTCTACCAAGAGGAAATGAAGGCTGTGCTTAATGGAGCTCACTTTGAGTATCATGGCTTCACAGTAATTAAACCAAACACATTTCCTAATTTTGTAGGAATCACTTTAGTGCGATTATTTCTGACTCCACTTGAGAAAAGGCACATTCTTAACAAATCACCACATCAAAAGTACAACAGATCCCATCTCCACCGTGCAAATCCGAAAGCCCCTTTTCCATTATGTCATGTAGCTTTGATGCAGCTTCTCACACACACTATAATACACAGCTTGCATATGGAACAACTCTAAACATGATTAAATCTAAACCCTCCCTTAGGTGACTGTCAAATCCCTGATATTGGATTATAATTACATGAATGCTCTGGTGTGCCCAACAGTTTGGGATAAATAATAATAATTTCATTCGTAGTGGTGAAAAAGAATTGCTCCGTTGTTGTGATTTGTTCCCTTTACCATCCCAAGGCTGTTCAGAGAGTAGCAGAGAGCAAAGTGAATAAATGAGGCATGACTCGAATCCAATGCATCTTGTCACATGGGGGGAAAGGTGGCTGAGTGGATCTCTTCATCCACTGTGTTATGTTTATATTGCATTCACAGCCACATGGAATACCATTTCCGCCAAACCACTTAGTCACTGCTTAAAATCCTATTCAAAATGTTTCGAGAGAAAAAACACAATATACCCAAATCGACATTGTGTCGAGAGTGAAGATATTAATTCATGCGCATATTGGACTGGCTGTTAATACATACGCAGATGTAGATGTTAATAAATTTTTAATCCTTATTCATACGAAAGAAAATTTATATTAAAAGTTACAGTTTTAATGATAAGTGGTTTCCTCATTCTCATTAAAGTAAATATGTATTTTCCATCTGCTTATTTATCACACTGCATGGTTTTAGATTTTATGGCAAAATGTCATTTTAGACAAAGGGATCATAAATGAATACTGTTCAAATATTTTTTGTTTTATTTTTAATCTGAGGCACAAACCATCACCGACATCAAATATCACCAATGGTAACTGCTCCTTAAGATCAACAAATTAGACAAATTTATTTGATAATCAGATACAGCTGATTGAACACAGCGAGATCTGATTACAGCCGGCCCTTGAGACCAAAATGAACTTATATGAATTGTTACTCTCAGTGGGAAGTAGGCAATACAGAATTTCTACAAGCTCATTATCACATGATTCCAGAGCAGTATTTTATTTTATTTTTTAAATACATCAGTCTCAGATTCTTGAACACCACACCACAGTAACCCATTATTGCCAAATGGAGAAGACAGTGAACAATGGTGAAGTGTCCAGTCTGCCCAAATATATCCAAGGGTGCAATAAAAATTCATTTAGGAAGTCGTAACATATCCAAGAACTATCTAAGAACCGCAGACCTTTCAAGCTTTGGTTAATGTTAGTGTTTATGATTCCACTATAATAAGAAAGAGAGTGGGGAAAAATTCATGGATAAACATGAGAGCAGCAAAGAGGAAACTACTGCCAACCAAAAGAAACCTCAGCACTTTGCATTTGCAAAACAGCACCTGAATTACCTTTAAACAAATCCGCAAACAAAACTAGACCTTTTTATTTTTTTTTACGACAAACTTTCTGTCTGATGTAAAGAAAATAATGTGTTTCACACTAACAGCAAAATACTAGCAATGAAGCATGGTGGTGGTAGTGTGATGATACGGAGATGCTTTGTTGCCTTGAAATATAGATGACTTCCTGTTTATTGATGTCATGAATTTTGCATTGTACCAAGAAATTGTGTCAGAAAGTTCGTATGGAATCCAGTTATCTACACATGAGCTCAAGCTGAAGCGTTATTGTGTTCTGCAACATGATAAACACAAAAGCAAGTTCATGTCTAAATAGTTGAAGAAAAATAAAGCAAAAGTTTTGTAATCAAATTTATGACTTTAACTCAATAGTATTGCTGTAGCAGACCCCATAACAGACAGTTTATTTTGAGAAATGCTTTTGGATTTTGACCACGGCATTGTCATCTACCGGTTTAGTCTAGCCCGAGTTATGCCTGTTTGCTGAGCACATAACTCTTTGTTATTGCTTATTGGCTAATCCATCTGGTTTGTTTGCTCAGACTTATTTTAATACAACCTAAACCTGCATCTGCGTCCTCCCATCTGCAGATCATGACACTAATAAACCTGATCGAAAGAATGCCACAAGTATACATGGCTCATGCATGGACAGACTATTATTATACAGTGTTTGCCCCCATCCTGATCTCTTCTGTATTTGTGTATATCTAATACTAAATTGTTTCAGAAATTAAAATAAAACCTAAGATAAATCAAAGGCAACCTGAGTAAAAACAAAATACAGTTTTTAAATGATAATGTTATTTACTGAAGCAAAAAAGTTATCCAATGCCATCTGGGCCTGTGTGAAAATGTATAACACCCCGTATTTACTAATTCCCCAAATCTATGAAACTGCATTCATAATGTGGTTCAGCTGGACTAGACGCAATCAGGCCTGATTACTGCAAACCCTGTTCAATCAAATCAACACCTAAATAGAACTTTTTCAACAGCATGAACTTGGTTAAAAGGTCTTACCTAGTAACACACTATGCCAAAGTTGAAAGAACTTCCATAAATGATGAAGAAGAAGGTGATTGAAATACATCAGTCTGGGAAGGCTTACAAATAGAGCTACAACAACTAATTGATAAAATCGATAATAATCGATTATGAAAATCATTGTCAACTCATAATATCATTATTGATTAGTCGGTCTGCGTGCGGCACATTTACTCATTACGCTACGTCTGTTCTGAAAAGACGCTTCAGAGAGTAAATACTAAAGTTGTGTCCCAAATGAGGTACTTACACTATGCACCGTGTACTACCATCTAGTGCACTGTTTCTAGATGCGGACCCCTAGTGGTCAGTGGTGTAATTGCAGGCGGTCCATAGGAAATTTAAATTTTATATATATATATATATATATATATATATATATATATATATATATATATATATATATATATATATATATATATGTAAACAAATTAAATGAGATGTTTTAAAATTAATCAATTTGGTTATTCTCAAATATCACGTTAGCTGAGCTGATGATCGTTCATTGATGGATTTATTTGAAATTTATTTACAAATGAAATGATAATTTGCAAAAACCTATGAGTGGTGGACATGTTCAAGTGTTGCATTGATGACAAATTAAATGTCACACTAACAATAAAATGTAAAAAATTATCTATAAAACGTCAACATGAAGAAAATATCTCCATGTCTCAGTCCTTTACGCTACTGATTATCCATTAAGCTCAGCTTCATGGACATGGATGAAAAAAATGTTGACTTCTGCTGTAGTATTTGTCCAGTAAAATCAAATTAGGCTTCTTGAAATGATAATTACTTTCTACAGTGCAATGCTTTCACATAAAAGAAACCAGAAGAGACATGAGGTCTGTCACCAGTATCATGAGCCTTACTACACTACCACAACAAGCCCAGAATCACTGACACTGATTTCATTCTTTTGTGTGATCAGGTTTCTGCACTCAGCCCATTTATTATTCATAAAAACAGTAGAGAGGAATAGAGTGAGGAGAAAAATGGATTCGACCATCAGCATTTCCTGTCTTGTTCCTGTATTTGAGCACTGAACAGCATTTTAACAGAATATGAGCACTTAACACTGAATGAGAGCCATTGAGCAGTCACCCAGAGATAGCACTAGCAGTCATGTAAATCTTTTTAGAGAAGCTACTCGAAAACATGTAGAAAATAGAATTCCAAGGGGTTTATTCTTGATGTTCAAGAAGTTTCACACCTTTTTGAAAGTACAGGTAGTCCCTCTCTCTCAACTTGTCAGTAAAGTAAGGGGAAATGTTTGGTAAGCCAAAGAAATCGGTCTCTAGGTAGTTCTGAGCCTAAGGCGCATTTAGAGAAAATGCAGTTTTCAGTATGTACATTTTGTGCAGTCAGTACATCGTCAAAATTAATCTAAAAAATGTTGACAATTTTGATTACTCTGTTTGTCCATAAAATGAAAAAGCTGAACTCTGTCACCGCCGAAATGTATTACTAGCTAAACAACAGCGCCACATACGTACATTGATGTCATGAGTTTTGACAAGGGAGGGATATAACTCAATATTAATGCATTATTTGGATTAAACAGATAAACATATAGAAATACAGATACAAATAAGAGGTGCAGTATTTTTTATTTATTTAAAGAAAGCTTGCCAAAAAAGGTTCTCATAGCATCTGGTTGAGACTAGAAGTGTGTATTAGAACTGGGATCCCATCAGATGCAACAAAAATTCTTTTTACTTTCATGCAGTCATGACCGTCAGATATGAAGCTCGTGGGACCCATAAAGACCGTGTTCATTAATATAAACATATAAACATATATATTTTTTCAGAGTTTATAACTGCCTGCTCAGGGTCACGGTTTCTATTTAGAGTACTCGTTTGTTTGCATTTTGTGAACCTCTGTGAGTGAAATAATAATTGAAAAAACAAGCAAACAACAACAACAAAAAAAAACTAATAGAAAATGACCTATGTATGTCTCTAATTGAGACTAAGTATGAACTGTATTGATGTAGCTGAAGAACTCTCGGAGCCAGAATTCACAGACTGTGCTGACAGTGCTGGCATTATCTCTACTGTGTACCTCTGCCTCAGATTTGTAAACTGTTTTCCAATGTTTCCGGAGGCACAGTGACAGTGATAGAGCGAAAGAAACAAACAAACAAACAAACAAACAAACAAACCTTCCAGTTTAGGATACGCCCACTTTTGGTGTAAATACAAATACAGATGGAGATATTTGAAGCGCAGAACTGATACAAATACACATAGTGACACTCTGTTACACCCCTAGTTTAGACAGTTATGGCTTTCAAGTTGGTCATACTGTTATTCTGGAAAAAAAAATATAGGAGTTAGTGCACAACCAAAACCCATCGACAGTGAACTGAGTTTATGACTGACACTTCTTCCTTAAGCAGGTGACCTCACCACTATATAACCCTCTGGAACAGACAAATCCTCAGACATACAGACTGACATTTACAGCCTGAGACCCAGTTGTGACTTTCAGTACAGACTCATTGAATTTAATCAAACTTTGGTAGAATGAACTAGATTTGAAATGCTTAGTGACCGAATTTCTCTCCATTTGCACACTGAATGGCTCAATTTATAATTAGTGAAGGCCCAGAGGATTAGATCAGGTGTGTCTCTGTCTTACTGAGCTGTTATTTACTTTTCATAGTTTAAAAAAAAATAATAATTCAGGCAAAACCATTTCTGTGTAAGCTGAGAAGGCTGTGCTGTGATTGAGGGGAAGCATATAAGCTACTCTAGGTCCATTTCCCTTTGTCTGTAATATGAGAGAAGAGATATGCAGATAACAGTGGAAGAATGGGGAATAATAGATAACAATATTATTGGTTTAGACCAAAGAAAATGGCGGTCTGAATACAGAACGAAGGCAGCTACAGCGTACGAATGCCATCCAGGCGAACTACAGTATGCAACATTGTTCTAATGTCCTGTAACATAACGGATAATGGTTAATGGTTGAAACAGTTAAGAGGCATAAAATAAAGAAATAAATCTGTAATAAGTTCAGTAGCCATTTTGACTTTCAAGGTTGAAGGTTGGACTGTCATAATAGGTTTGGCCTCGGTTAATTAGTCACTGTGGGTTTACCATTCAATGGGTGGTTTGAAATCTCGCCTGGGGAACTCAGAAGTAAGTGGTTTTAGTAAAAGGACATGAACAATGACAAACATGCTGCTGGATGTGAAGGAACATTGAGAAGCAGACTCAGGAATAATAATAATTGGTTTGACATTGGAAGTGCAGTTCTTACACAAGGCATGGTTAAGCAGGCAAAAATAAAAGGAAATGATTACTTTCATCAAGATATAATTGTATTTTACAAGTCATTTACTCATGCAAATACTATTAAGGTTATGTTTAATGAGAAAAACATGCACAAACAGGTTTTCCAAAGGCATCAATGCATTGTTTCATAGAAATGGTTATCCAGTTGAAGATACCCAGCTATGCAATTAGCTACTGACAGATTAAAGCAGAGCTTACCTGAGGCTGCTGGAAGACTAAACAACTGCTCAAATGGATTAGGCTGCCTTTATACTGCCATATTTTGTGTAGACAAGCAAACAACTTCAGAAGTCAATTAGGGAGAGATAATGTTCTGAGTTTCTTGAGTGGACAACTGGAGCAAATAAAACTCCATGATAGAAATATTACACTTTTTTTTTTTTGAAGGTTTGATGTGATATTAAATGTGAGAATTCAACTAATCCTATAAAAGAAGGCATAGCTGGAACAAACAGGACACAGTGTTCCCAGTGTGAGAGCTCAGAAGTTTTCTCAGGGCAAAGCTTATTAAAAATATAGTATATTTACTATAGTCTACTATAGTACCAAGATATACTTACAGTACACTGAAAACATACATAAAGTGTCCTACTTTACATACTATCAGTGTATGTAATCGAGACAGAAATTTATATGTGTATGTAAAAATATTACTGTTTTGGGTTAAGTTTCATAAATACTAATTGTACACTACACATTTATGAAATGGAAGAACTTGAGTGGCCTGCACAAAGCCCTGACCTCAACCCCACTCATCACAAGAGGACACACTGATATCATCAACGCTACTCTTCATTCATCATGTTACTGAGTTAAAATGTCAAAAGTTAGTAAACAGACAAAACATATATTTTTGACTTTCTTTCTTGACATTGTGAAGGTATAATATTACAGTCATGTCCCAGTATTTATGCTTTAAAATATTAAAGTTTCCAACTTTGTGTGTAGGATATGTAGTATATTTTATGTTGTAGTATTTTTTACTTTTATTTTTATAAATAAAAGATGATACTCCTAGAAGTCTAGTCTGATAGTCTTATTCAAGGTGAATGCTGAATTGATGCATTCAACATGTTCCAAAAAAGTTGGGACAGCGGCAATTTAGGACTAATAGTGATGTGACGAGTTGAAATAAGACGTCGATGTGAAACAGGTGAGGCAATCGTCTAATCATAGTATATAAGGAGCCTCCAAAAAAGGCCTAGTCATCCAAGAACCAAGATGGGTCGAGGCTCAGCAATCTGCCAGCAGATGCATCAGTGAATAATCCAACACTTTGAGAACAACATTCCCCAAAGACAAATCGGTAGGATTTTGGGCAGTTCACCTTCTACAGTGCACAATATAATTAAAAGATTCAAGAAATCTCTGTGCATAAACGGCAAGGCCGAAAACCACTTCTGAATGCACGTGATGGTGCTGACTTCTCTGGTATCGGTCTCATCTGAGATGGACAGTAGTACAGTGGAATTGTGTTTTGTGGTCTGGCGAGTCAACATTTTAAATAGTTTTTGGACAAAACAGCCGTCGTGTTCTCCAGGCCAAAGAGGAGCAGGATCATCCGAGCTGTTATCAGCGTCAGGTCCAAAAGCCAGCGTCTGTGATCGTATGGGGGTGTGTCAGTGCCCATGGCATGGGTAACTTGCACATCTGTGAGGGCATCATTAATGCAGAAAGATATGTACACATTTTGGATCAACATATGCAGCCATCCAGACATCGATTTTTCCAGGGACGACCCTGCATTTTCCAACAGGACCACGTCAATCCACATTCTGCCCAGATTACAAGCGTATGGTTGCGTAAGCAGAGAGTGCGGGTGCTAGCATGGCCTGCCTGCAGTCCTGACCTTTCTCCAATTGAGAATGTGTGGTGCATTATGAAGCATAAAATAAGACAACAAAGCTTAATAAGTGTTATTAAAAGAAAAGGTGATGTTACGCAGTGGTAAACAGTCGACTCTCCCAACTTTTTTGGAGTGTGTTGCAGTCATCAGATTTGAAATGAGTGTATATTTTCCAAAATAAATTAAATTCACAAAGTAAAACATCACAATGTGTTAAAAATGTGTTTTCAATATACTACAGGGTGAATTGAATTTTCAAACGACTCTTTGTTTATTTCTTGGTTGTTGTTTTTTTTGCAATTTCCATACTGTCCCAACTTTTTTGGACTTGGGGTTGATATTTCATATCCAAGCACTTGGAATAGTTTTCATTAAACTTGTAGCTGTAAAAGTAAAAGCATACTACTGGTCCATTGTGGGTCAGTAGGACCTTCTGCTGTTACCTTAAACTTCAATTTCCATAACTCCTCATCTAAAGGGTGAACTGAAGAGGGGGGGGGAATCAGTGACATTCCATTGAATGTGATTCCATTAGTAAGTATTAGTATAAAATTCTTTTTTTTTTTAGTGCAGAATTTCATTGTATGACTGTTTTAATGCTCTTGTGGTTGAATGAACAAATCCAAATAGCCACGCTCTAAAATCTAATGGAAAGACTTCCCAGAAGAGGCTGGGAAGCTACAGCGTCCTCCACTAATGTTGTGATTACACTTGACACAGTGTACTTCTCTCCAAGTATAATTAGCCATGTAAAAATATGAAAATAAACTGTAAGTATACTTGATATGTGGTGTACTTCTTTCCAAAATATTAAATTTGATAAACCTTTATATATATATATATATATATATATATATATATATATATATATATATATATATATATATATATATATATATATATATATATATAAAGGGAAAGAAGCAAAAAACAAATCCTGTAGATTTGGACCATGGAGCGGTGATGCTGCATCACATAGAAAATAAAAGCGATAACCATAAATAAGTAAGTAAGTAAATAAACAAATAAATAAATAAATAAATAGCACCTCATCATAACTGAAAATGATTTTCCTTTGCCTTAAACACACAGATGGGATCAGTCACATTATTACTGCTTTCCCATCGCTCTGTGCTATTCCCCAGCCAGGCGTCTAGCATGCATGACAAGACAATGACAGTTATAGCCCATATCACTCACAGTAAATATGCCCACTATGCTCGAAAAGTTACATCCATTATATTATGGGTCAAAATGACTTCCACAGTTTAAATACACACAAAAAACAACAAAGAACAGCTTAAAACAGTAAACCTTTATTATGGCTTGTTTGAGATAAGCCATAAGAAAAAATATCTGCATATAAGCTCATGACCCTAAATGAGGAAAGTCAAAACATTTCAAGGAGATTAAGCAGACATCTCAAATGTTGAAATGGGTCAAATTGACCCATAACATAATAGGAGTGTTAAAGGATGAAGAAATGTGGCTAAAAAGACATGGTCATAAGATGATCATAAGATAGGATCATAAA
The DNA here is from genome assembly GCF_001660625.3 of Ictalurus punctatus. Lineage (NCBI taxonomy): Eukaryota > Metazoa > Chordata > Actinopteri > Siluriformes > Ictaluridae > Ictalurus > Ictalurus punctatus. The sequence goes on from NC_071284.1 coordinate 9,326,693, forward strand.
CGTCCAGTTCATAACGTGGCCCAAAATTACTTGTGAGTTGGAACTGGATGCACCATGAGGTTAATAGGCTGCACCAAAACTCAAAGTCTTGTCATATTATGCTCGATTAGTAACAGAATCATTTTCTCCAGGGATGGGAAAGCACTGAAATTGTCGGGAAACCAGAATTGATTCAATTGTGGCACCGAAAGAAACAAGCCCATTGGTTTTTCTGTGTAAGGAGTGTGCTGGGGAATAACCTCATTCAGTTTGGGGCTAATTGCTTTGAGGATGCAGTCACAGGGGCAACAGAGGAAGTACTGTACCAGATGAGAAGACGCACTTCCCACAGAACTCTGTTAGAAAGCCTAAAGAACACATGGAGTCAGTCAGGATTTGAGAAATATGAAAGCATTGCACCTTGTTTCCAGGACTGTGGTTTGTCTTCAGTGGGCACAAACAGCCGGTGTGCAAACTCAGCATGACCTTGTATGCAAATGGAGGGAATATAAGAGCAAGGCAAGCAAAACTAATAATGTGGAATGGCAAAAGCTCCCCCTCCCCTCAGTTTGCGGTTATTAAAAGCAGGTTTCTCCCTGAGGTTGGGCTGTGCAGCGCGTGATCAGTGGCAGGGTAGATATTTCTGCTGTTGCTGGCACACCGGCTCTCTCATTACACTAACATATTGAGTCATTTAGGCAGAGCATGCCGAGAGCATCGAATATTAGAGTTTAAAACAGATACGACCCTTGTGCCAATCTTTCATCCATTGACCCTCACACTGCCACAGAGTGCCCTCGGCCTGAGCACGGCGGGAGGAGTGGATAGATGTGGAGAATTAGGGCAGAAGTAAGGAATCCAACTATCTCTACACCATTTTAGCATTTACATTTGGGTATTGAGTGAATCTTTGGGTGTGCATGGACTTGCGATTAGTCAATTAGAAGGCACAGCAGAGGTTTTCCTGCAGAGAGTTACGCAATGTGTATTTGACTGAACTGATTAATGTGTACACACACTATCTATGTCCCAACATTTATAACTAATTCTGCTATTGCTCCAGAATTATTGGCTTTTTTTTCTCTCCAAATGAATACTGTATTACATCCCACATAGTGATTGAAATATTTCATTCAAACGAAACAGAAAAGACTTTTTGTTCCATTAACTCAACATAAATTCCATAACTTTTGGATAATAGTATTTTCCCTTAAAACACATGGCAAAATTATCGACACCCATAAAGTACTGATAAAACAGTCATTATTTCATTCATCTGTAAGCGCAACATCTGTCAGGACAGCAGTAGGTCCAGAGTGATTCAATTGATACATGCAAACAACTACAGACGACTTGTTCCACTAATAAAAAGTAATTCCCATAAGAACTTTTTTTTTAAATATGAAAAAGTTTTGACACCCCAAATAATATTATATATTATAAAGGGGTGGCTGTGGCTCAGGTGGGAGAGCGGGTTGTCCACTAACCGCAGGGTTGGCGGTTTGATTCCCGGCCCACATGACTCCACATGCCGAAGTGTCCTTGGGCAAGACACTGAACCCCAGGTTGTTCCCAATGGCAAGTTAGTGCCTTGCATGGCAGCTCTGCTACCATTGGTTGTGTGAATGTGTGTGTGAATGGGTGAATGAGACATAGTGTAAAACGCTTTGAATAAAAGTGCTATATAAGTTTACCATTTTACTATATATTATATATACGCTCTTATTATCCAGAAACTCTCTTGTTGACCAATTATAAGGATTACACAGATGTGAAATCTCATTACCATCTATCACCAAAGAACTTCGAACACATAAGAGACAGATGGTTTTGATGTGAGTCAAGTAAAAGACTGGCGTTTTATCCAGGGTCCCATTTTCCACCTCAAGCAGTTACTGAAGATGAATGAAAGGACATTAAAAAACACAAGCAGTTAAAATACCATTAAGCACAATCAGTGCTATAATGACATGTTTCTCAGCACAGTGCAGAGGATGGTGAGGGTGGTCTAAAAAAAAAAAAAAAAAAAAAAAAAAAAAAACAACCCAAAATCCAGTTTTTCAGAATTGCACAGACTTCAAATTCAACTGGTCTGTCCTCAGAGCAACCCACAATATACATCACAAAAAATACATCATTCAATTTCACTGGAAATACAACTGGATTTGTGTCAATATAAGACTAAAATTGAACATTTTGGTCATGCACAGTAGCAACGTGTTTGGCAAAAAAAAAAAAAAAAAGGAGATTGTAATCTTTCAACCGGAGAATGACACGAAACATACTTCCAGTTAAATCATCACAGTTATAGCTGCAGGAAGAAAGGAACGTGTAGAGTATTTTTTCAATGACCAGCCCATTCGCCAGATTTGAACCTGTGCTAATAGAATATAATCCCTGTAGTGTCATCAACCTTGTTACACATTACAGGAAGAGACACAGTGCTGTTATTATCTTCAGGAAAGGTTTAAACATACTGTATATCAATAATTTTAAAACTTTGTAGCTGGTTGCACAGCTTGTACATTGGATGTACAGTGGTACAGTGGGTAGCATTGCTGAGCTCAGGTTACTATCCCATCTCCCAAAAGACATGACATTAGGTTGACTGGCTATGTTATATTGCCTTAAATGAATGTGTGTGTGTGTGTGTGTGTGTGTGTGTGTGTGTGTAGCAGTCTGCTTTGCAAATTGTAAATGACATACAGTGAACTCCACTAATATTGGCACCCTTGTAAATAAATACTCTGCTCTCGTGGATATCAAACAATTGCAAACACAACACAGGTTTATATAAAAGAAAATTGTTAAATATAGGTGTGAAACAATTATTGGCACTCTTTTAGTTTACTTTGTGCTACTTCCCATTGCCAGTATAACAGCTCTTCTCCTACAATACCTGATGAGGTTGGAGAATACATGGCAAGGGATCTGAGAACAGAATCTCTCCACATCCTTCAAATTTTGAGGTCTCCTCTTCAGTTCACCCCACAGGTTTTCTATAGGTTTCAAGTCAGGGGACTGGGATGACCATGGCAGTACCTTGATTTTGTGGTCAGTAAACCATTTTTTGTGTTGATTTTGATGTATGTTTTGGATCATTGTCCTGCTGGAAGATCCAGCCACAGCCCATTTTAAGCTTTCTGGCAGAGGCAGTCAGGTTTTCATTTAATATCTGTTGATAGTTGATAGTCCATGATGCCATGAATCCTAACAAAATATCCAGGTCCTCTGGCAGACAAACAGCCCCAAAACATTAAAGAGCCACCACCATATTTAACATGAGGTACTTTTCCATATGGCTACCTCTCTGTGTGTGCCAAAACCACCCCTGGTGTTTATTGGCAAAAAGGTTTCATCTGACAATAGAACCCGATCCCATTTGAAGTTCCAGTAGTGTCTGTCAAACTGAAGACACTTGAGTTTGTTTTTGGATGAGTGTAGAGGCTTTTTTCTTGAAACCCTTCCAAACAACTTGTGGTGATGTAGGTGACTTCGGATTGTAATTTTGGAGACTTTCTGACCCCAAAACGCAACTAAATTCTGCAATTCTCCAGCTGTGATCCTTGGAGATTTTTTGGGCACTTGAACCAAGGCATTTTCAATACTTGTGCTATTTTCTTATAGCCACTTACCATTTTGTGAAGCTCAACAACCTTTTGCCGCACATCACAACTATATTCCCATTGTTCTGAATGACTACGGGAAGTTGGCCTATGTGTTACCTCATATTTATACCCCTGTGAAACAGGAAGTCATGGTTGAACAATTTCCTGTTCCTAGTCACCCAGGTGTACTAATTTAAAAAAAAAAAAAAATAATAAAAATCAATGGGAATATAATTCAAATATATTATTCTCATAAATTCATAGGGGTGGTAATAATTGTTGCACACCTATATTTAACAAAGATCTCTTTGGATGAACCTGTGTTGTGTTTGCAATTGTTTGATAACAATGACAGCAGAGGATTTTTGCGAATTCTTTTAACAAAAGATCAAAAGGTTAAACAATACAAACAGTTTTTCATAGCCTTCTTCATATTTACCAAGGGTGCCAATATTAGTGGAGGGCACTGTACAAAGCATCTTTTCTTGAAAGTGTTCGTCAGACTAAGCCAGCTCTCACAAGATCTTCAAATAATACAAAAGAGGGGACTGCACTCAGGCAGTGTAATAGTGCTCTTATTACTGTCTGGGACTGCCAAATTGTTTCTGGGCCTTCATGCTTTTATGTGCAATTTTAGTAAATGTAGCTATGCAGGTTCCTACTGGACTTCCTAACCCTGATCATGAAGTAGACCTACACATGCTCTAAGACATACACTGAATCAGGATGGGTCTGTTAATTAAGTGACTAACATCAAAATACAGTACACAGGATAGGGAAGAACATACAATTTGAAATATAACACTCTCAAAGGAAAGATACAGTGGCAAGAAAAGGTTTTGGAATTTCATGGTTTTCTGAATAAATTTGTCATAAAATGTGATCTGATCTTCATCTAAGTCAAAAGGGTATTGACAAATATAATGTGTCTAAAATAATAACACAAAAATATTCTGATCTTTCATGTCTTTATTGAGAACAACCAAAAAAACCTCATAGTGCTTGTGGAAAAAGTATGTGAACCCTTGAGTTAATGACCTGAAAAAAGCTAATTAGAGTCTCGTTAAGAAAATGAGTTTGGAGGTGTGGACTACAGCTACTTTGACTGATAAAAACCCCTCAAACCTTTGGAGTTTGCTCTGCACAAGAAGCACACGCTTATGTGAGCCATGCTTCGCCAAAAAGAGCTTTCAGAAGATCTATGATCAAGAATTGTTGATTTACATAAAGCTGGCAAGGGTTACAAAGTGATTGCAAAGACTTTAGAAATTCACCAGTCTACAGTTTAGCAAACATTCTACAAATGGAGACACGTTGGGACTGTTGCTTTTCTACCAAGAAATGGGCACCCAGTCAAAATGACGCCAAGAGCACAACGAGGACTCATCAATGAGGTAAAGAAACAACCCTGAATGACAGCTGAAGATTTGAAGGCATCATTGGAACTGGCTAACGTCTCTGTTCATGAGTCTACAATACGTAAAACATTGAACAAGCAGGGTATCTATGGCAGGACACCACGAAGGAAGCCACTGCTTACTAAAAAGACCATTGCTGCACGCCTGAAGTTTGCAAAAGAGCACATTGACACTCCACAGAGGTATTGGCAAAATGTTTTGTGGACTGATGAAACTAAGATTGAACTATTTGGAAAAACCACACAGCACTACATCTGGCATAGAAAGGGCACGGCATATCATCATGAAAACATCATCCCAACCGTAAAGTATGGTGGAGGAAACATCATGATTTGGACTTTGATGCATCAGGGCCTGGCCAGCTTCAATCATTGAGCTGAAGATGAATTCCCAAGTATATCAGACAATTCTTCAATGTGAGAATGTCTGGACGTCAGCTGAAACTGTGTAGAAGTTGGGTGATGCAACAGAACAATCACCCAAAACACCGGAGAAAGTCCACAACAGAATGGCTTCAGAAAAACAAAATCCGCCTGTTGGAGGGGCCAAGTCAGAGCCCAGACCTCAACCCAATAGAGATGCTATGGAATGACTTGAAGAAAGCCATACACATGAGACGTCCAAAGAATTTGACAGAGCTAAAGCAGTTCTGCCAGGAAGAATGGGCTAAAATTCCTCCTGAACGATGTGCAGGTCTGATCTACAGCTACAGGAAGCGCCTGGTTGAGGTTATTGCTGCCAAGGGTGGGGTCAACCAGTTATTAATTCTAAGGGTTCACTTACTTTTTCCACTGCCTTTTTGAATGTTGAATGAGTGTGTTCAATAAAGACATGTGGGATCAGAATTTATATTGTGTTTTTATTTTAGACACATTATATTTGTCAATACCCTTGACCTAGATGAAGATGAGGTCACATCCATCCATCTTCTATACCGCTTTATCCTTTTCAGGGTCAGGGGGAAACTTGGAGCCTATCCCAGGGAGCATCGGGCACAAGGCGGGGTACACCCTGGACAGGGTGGCAATGATCAGATCACATTTTATGACAAATTTATTCAGAAAACCATGAAAATACTTTTTCTTGCCACTGTAAGTAGATAACAGACAAGTAACATCTATAGAAAAACGAGTATAACAAGTTGTACACTTACCGCTTATCCTCTTTCTTCTCAACTGTAGGTTAAATCCCAGAATCCCAGCAGTCATCAGCACACCCCTTCATGTTATATCATTAATCTATGGGCCTTTGATTAATGTCTAGAAGCTTATATCCATCAATGCCGGTCCCTCATGCATATTCCAGGCCTTTTCACAAATAAATATTTCATACATTGCCGACATCCATTATTGGCACCTTGTCGATGAGTTACAGGACTGTATCTCTGAACTAAAAGATGAATATAGGGATGGCTCCCTAACAGCTGCTTTAACCCTCAAGTCATAGACCCTTTCTAAGGTGCATCCATATCTTGTCCTCAACGCTCCTGGGATAGGCTCTGGATCCATCACGACCCTGACCAGGATATGTGATGATCAACATAGTGTATCTACTTTAAAAGCCATGACCAACTGTGCTCAGACACAATTTGAAAAATATTGAAAATAAATTTTCCAAAGAAACGACCTTATTCACCTCGCAAGACACTACAGGTAGATTCTGGCTGTGTCAATCATTTCTCACATTACTGAATACACTGCATCTATAGCATGTCTTCTCTTACAACGTGGGAATAAAAATGTCGAAACTCAGTAGGAATATGTTTCTTTTCGCTGTTGTGATTATCTTGTTGTCATTATTACTTTATTATTACTTAGCAACGTTGAAGAAGGCATTAAGCTCTGCACTCTTGGCATGATCATGACGTCATGTCATATATCTGAAAACCTTATGTACTGTATACAGTACTGTGCGAAAGTCAGGCTGTGAATACTTATGTACATGTGCTTTTTTGTGTTTTATTTTTAATAAATGTGCAAAGATTTCAAACAAACTTCATTCATGTTGTCATTATGGGGTATAGTTTGTAGAATGTTGAGGAAAATAATGAATTTAATCCATTTTGGAATAAGGCTGTAACATAACAAAATGTGGAAAAAGTGAAGCGCTGTGAATACTTTCCGGATGCAGTGTATGCATCGATGTGACATATATGTCAATTTCCTTTATAAACCATTTAAACCAGAACTTACTAGACATGAAATCATATCATATTTCTTTTTTTTCCCCCCCTTCTCATTGTCACTTTTCTTTCAATTCAAGACCAAAAAATTCACAAGTTTTTTCTCATGTTCAACCCTATCCACATTTAGAAGTCCATTACAGAAGAATTCCCCCCAAAATATACATAACTGTTTACGTTAGATTTTATACTGAAACAATTATATGAAACTTCTACATTTTCCATAACAGTGCACGGAACAGCCTCTGATTGAACATGGAATTTTAAAATGTTTAACTCTTACATTACATGAACTACGTACTACACTTACTTTCAGAAATAAAACATACAATAATTTTTTTTTTTTTTTTTTACGGTAAAGTGTTTGTCTTAAGAGTGTCTTCAGAGTAAAATGAAAATTTAAATTATAACATCATCTAAAAATCAAAATTCAATGAACCCTCAGCTGCATGAATCTATGCAGTTCATTCATGCATGTTTATTATGATGAGTTGCAGTGGATCCGGAGTCTATCCCGGGAATACTCGGTGTTAGGCAGGGAATGTACCCTGGAGAGCATACCAGTCACAACACATGACATTCACAACATAGATTCACAAATTCACAACCTAATAAATGTCAACTTTGGGATTTTATTTCAAACAACCGTAGTATCTGAAGTCCACTTTACATGTTTAGGGTTGATTAAGGTATAGCCTGAATCTTTAAGGAGGGTTATATAGAGGACATCCAATTTTAGAAAACCCCATCCTGATGATAAAAGTAGCTTCTACAGTGTAAAGCTGCATTCCTTTATCAAATGAATGCAATCATATTGGCAAACCATATTTGAGGACCATGCTAATTGCTACCTGCTGATCTTTCTTCCTGACGTGTGAAATGTTGCCTGTAAACAGCACTCTTGGTGAAATGTTTTCATTCTGTTTTATTCCAGGCTTCTGCTTCACACCCAGCATCGTGGTGTCGGGACGCATGATAGACAGTGATATAATTTCACAACGTTTTTGCTACATATGCCAGAAAGGAAGGAGGATATTTGGAGTGATTTATATCCACAGCACTGCCCGCCTGCAGAGCACCATCTCCTCGACTTCTCTATAGCTGTGTCACTTTATAAATAGTATGGAAATAAACCCTGGATACTAAGAAAGATAATAAGAACGTATTTTGGAGGGGAATTTTTGGGACACATTTAATGTAACAATATGTTTATATGCCTGGGGTCAGATCTAATTTAAGAGATGTGTAGTCTGGTGCTAAATGCTGATATTTTTACTTTGTGAGGAAAGTGATGTAATGACTTGCAATATCTTTTGTTAAAAATAAATAAAATTGAAGTAAAAAAAAAAAAAACACATTTCTACACAATGTAACGCAGAGGTCCATTTTGAGAGTGCAAATCAGATAGGGCCACACAGATTGCATTGATTCATTTATTTAATAAATGTCCTCCCTGAAAAACACTTTATTCATTGGCTTTCAGTAACATTTCGCTGAGAATGTGACATAATATGATCATCAGTCTGTGCTGAATCAATGAATTCACTGATGTAGATATCATAATAACATTCACCCAAAGTTCAGGAAGTTTTGTGTGTGTGTGTGTTTTGGAGTGCAGTCTTTCCCAAAGCTTGTGTGTAACAAGAGTCCAATAAAGTATCAAATATTAAGGCATCATTAAAGAGCCATAATCGTTCTGCGTTATACACGATTGACCATGCTCATCCGAAACTCATCTACAGTTCACAATAGCACACTATAAAATCAAAAGCCAAGCCATTCGCCAGTCATGCAAACATTACACATTTACAACACCTGTGTGTATAGGACATTATATGTTGGAGAAAAGAATCTCTTTGGTTACTAGAGCTCTTAAAAGCTTTGCACTGTGATATATTTGTATTACATGAGTATGTACGTCATACAAGAGCACTGCATATATAGAAAGCAAAATGCAAAGCAACCTGGAAGTAAATGAGTGAATAGCTGGATGGTTTTGGAAAATCTGATGGGAAAATAATAAAACACTGGTAACATCTCTTAAAATAGCACCATGGTAAAACGTACATGTTCAGCTGTGTTTGATCAGAGCAACGGCATCGGATCTGTATTATTGAGGGAACAGCTGCTTTAAACATCGACACGTCACTACTGATTGAGACAAATTTGAGGAAGGTATGAATACCATCATTGTGAGACCTAATACACACACACACACACACACACCTTACTATCCTTGTGAGGAACTTTCATTGATGTATTTACACTATATGGCCAAACATTTGTGGACACCTGACCATCACACACAAGGAGAGTGTAATGGTCAGGTGTCCACATACTTTTGGCCATATAGTGTATTAACATAGCTAATCAATGCTATGTCTATACCTACATCAAACCCTGACCTTAACTTCAATAACTACAAAGAAATGTTTTTTTTTTTTTTTTTTTTACAGCTATATTGTAACAGCAATTTTTGTAAAAGAAAAAAAAAAGTTAGTTATCCTTTTAGGGACCAGGCAAATATCTCCACAAGGTCAAAACTGTCAGACAGCCCTATCCTTGTGGCGACTAACCTCGTCCAACACACATCCACTCTCGGGTCACTGAAATCACACTGTGGTGTGTAAGACACGCCGAGAATGGAAGCATTCTCTTCTCCAAACTGTGAGACGTGAGAGTGAAAACGAAGGAGATGCCGCAGGGCTTATAGGACCCAGATAGACATACCCTGCAGCTGTTAGGCACTGGGGCAGGATTCAGAGTTATAGGGTCAATGATCAATAGTGTCTCACTCACAGCACTGGCGTGATGCTTAATGTTGTGGAACAGCTTCCTGATGGAAGTCTCATCACACACTGCCTTTCACCATTTGCAGCAGTTTCCTGGCTAACCAAGAAATAATAGTCTCACTCTTACTGTTTCCAACATCAATAAACACATGAGCACAGCATCAGTCCAGTGAGAGGGATGCAGTGTTTATGCCATTATCTATGCCATTAAACCAGTAAAGTATTCGGACGCTAATGTACCGGAAAGGGTTCACAATTATCCTTTGGTCTAATTTTCACTATTAGAGCTAAAACTAAAACTAATGTGTGCATGGGTTTCCAACACACTTTTTTTTTTTTTCCTGAAATACACTTAAAAATTAAACAGTAAATCACTATCAGTGACTAATAACAATAAATAAATCACAATCAGTGACTCCTCAGAAAGAAAGAAAAAAGGGTTCCAGGAAATATCTTAAAGGGTAGTACATTTGTTTTTTTCCTTTGGTTCTATGTATAAACCAACAACAAAAAGCATTCTATCTTTTTGATCAAATGAAAAGTTCTTCTGGAGAGGTATGAACACATGAGGTGCCAACAGTGCTAATAAGAAAATCCTAGCAGGCAGGGAGAAAAAACAGAATTTTACAACAGAAACTCAAACGTATGTCAGTATACGAGGCGGTCCCCCCCCCCCTCCCCCCGGCGGTCCCCCCCCCTTTGAGACAAGCAACAGTAAGAAAACAGCAAGACAACACTCTGGCATGGCTGCTCCTTTATAATAAGCAGTTCTCCAATTTTTCTATGGATTAAAGAGCCTACATTCCCACCTATGTGGATTGGTTTGTGAATTCACAGGTCATCTAGATAAGAAGCATAATCAGTCCCTCCAGGATTTTACGATCGCAGAAATCAACACAAAATCAAGGAAACTCCACAATATTCGGAGGAGCTTGCAATTTTTCTAAATTACCGCCGAATTTCTGCAGATTTGGGCCAAGACACATCATGTGATATCATCACAATGCGCCTTCAGCCAAAGCTCTGTTCGATTCACGTGCGTCGAACATAAAGTACAGCTAAAAATTCTCATTCACCAACAAACATCACTGCGAAAGACTGTGCAAAACAATTTTGTGCAATTGCAAAAAGTAGTTTTCTGTAAACTGTATCGCAAACTTTGAAGAAAAAACAAACAAACAAAAAAAACAAACAAACAAAAAACAAAAAACATGGCAAAAGCAATAATTTTTGGCCGCAACAATCACAAAAAACACGAAAATCCTGTATGGACTAGCAAGTGCATGATTTTCCCATCCCGCGTCCTTTCCCCTTCAGTGAACTGGCTTTTCAGTTTTCAGGTGTCTCGCGCATCGTTGTAACAAGAGGTCAAAACTCAGAAATGCTAAAACTAAATGTTAAATGTTGGCACCTCTGTATACAAACAAACAAAAAACACTTTTCCTGAAAAGGTTCCTCTCTGATAGAAAAACAGTCAGATGTATGGATGTACATAGAACCTTTATCGGTTCTCCACAGATGGACAACCAGAGAACCCTTCTATAATATCCTTTCTTTTCTTCCAATGAGTGTAGAATCCTAATGTTCTAAAATAAGTGGATTTCAGCTGTCACGGCTTCATTCAACTGTGGAACTCTTTGGGCACCATCTTGAAGATCTATACTGAGGTGCAAAGATTTACAGCAATGTTTTTTTTTTTTTTTTTTTTTTTTTTTAAAAAAAACAGGATTCTTCAGGTAGAAATGAATTAATTCATACAGATTTGGTGAACACTCTGGTTGTTCGTTCAACTGTAACAGCATCATCCTAAAGCCTGAACTCTATAAAAATGATACTGGACCATTTTTTGAAATCTGTCTCTTTCTATGACCACATAGAGACAGGTGCAGATTTAGCAAATGATTTCAGGATGGTGAGTGGATGGGACAGTTCTGGCTGTGGAACAGTCCAAAGTGTAGATCAAGTGGTGCAGATTTGCAGATGAATTTGGCACGCTCTCTCTGGAGCCGCCTGCCAGTTCACATTTCACTAAATCTGCTTGGGGCTCTTCTCGTGGTTTGCCAAGCTCAGGAACACTTCTCACAGCAGAGACTTAATGGATGCATGAAACAAATAAGACATAATTGTGGCAAACTTTTGAGAAGATACATTATGGGAGCTTCTCTTTCCTGTGATCAGCAATGTAACTAAAAATATAAATAGTGTAAAAAGAAAAGAAACACAAACATTTAAGTAAGCTTTAAACTAAAGAAAATAAAAGAAATGAACATGCACATAGTTAAGGAGCCCTTGTTTGAGAGTGAAGACCGATTCCCGGAGAAGATCATCCTCATCCCACTTTAGCTCTGGAGTCCAGACCGTAGTAGCCGACTTGCACCAGAATGGCGATGTCAATCAAAATCTGGGTCATCCCACACACCCAGAACTGAGCGGGGCTTTGGTTAATTACAAAGTACGTAGTCTTGAAAATGTCACCAGCAGTCCACAGGAACACCATCTTTATGCTGAGAGGGGAAAAAAGAGAAAATAAGACTGCTACAGTTAAACCATAAAGTGACAATAAAAAAGTACTTCAGAAATTGCAGATAGACTCATTTAGCTACTGCAAACCATTTCCTCTTTAATGAAATCCCAGGGCTCGACATGAGGCAGGGGACTTGATTAAAAGTTATCAAACTGCAACACACGTTCATTCTGCTTCCTCTCTGTACAACCACTTTAAAAGCAGAAGAGGACAATATTTCAAAAGCTTGGTTGCCGGCTGAATGCCCAGTGACTCAAAATTACATGTTAGAACAGAATGTGCTGCTTTTTTTTTCCAGGATCATTACGAAGCAGAGGAGGAAAAAAAAAAAAAAAGAAAAAAAAAAACTTTTAAAGATAAAATTTCCCCCAGCAGGAGCGAGCAATCCATCTTTATTGAAAGTGGATGATCTCAGACCCTATAGGAGGCTTCAGGAGGGATGAGAGGAAATCCTTCCTCACCTTCATTCGCTGTGAGTGCCAATACATTGTACTGACAAACTCTCTGTGGAACTATCAGAGGAAAGTTAGATAGAAAAACTTTAGGCAGAATCGTGTTTTTGAGGAAGTAGTCAAGGCTGTGCTTTTTTTCCGCAGGTCAATTGTCTCTCCGCTCTCTCTGGTATTTACACAGTGAAAGCTTATTCGTTTTTATCGCCATGGAGAGAAATGCTGCAGCACAGCATTCGTGAAGCGCAGACCATCCGTCAGCTGTCGGAGAACTGCGGTGGATTCAGCAACCAGGGGATTGTCTTAACAAGAGAACTTACAGGAAATGGACTCGAACAGTAAAGTAGCGGACTGGCCCATTCCTCCACACACTCTTTTAGTGTGGTCTCATCAAGTCTCCAGTCTCCTCTGACCTTCACCTTTAAATCTCATATCATTCTTAACCACTGTTGGCACTGTTTCATGACTGTGCATTCATGGCCCATCTCTCCAGAGATGAGGACTCATCATGAAAAGAGTGGTCCTGCCAGAGTAAAAGATGATGCCTGTCTGTTTCACTGACAGCTGCTTTAATATCATCTCCTGCGATGAACTCGGCTCTAAGGTCAGACCTGACAGATGCAAAACGCGTGGAAAATGGCATCAAAGAGTGGCTCAGCTTGGACGCCTGTGGCCCTGTCAATGTCTAGCACTACAGTAGTAACAGATGTAAATCCGTCCTGGCTTTCAAAGGCTGTGGGAAATTCTTACACAGACAGAAAAACGGGCACAGACAGATAGCATTCGTGTTCATGAATAATATTTCACGTTAATACTGACACTGTTGGATTCTATTCAAAATGCCTTCATATTTACATACTCAAAGGCAAAAAACATGCATTGGAATATGCAAGCTATCATGCTCTACTTGTAGGATGGGTGTACACATACAAATCCTGTTCACTAGAATGGAACAGGCTGTGGTATGTGAAAAAGTTTATCACGTCTGGTAGCAGTGAATTTCACTTTCTCTTCCTCGCTTCGGTTTGTACAGCGATCATTTAGAGCAGGGGTTCTCAAATCATGATTTCATTGCTTATATACTAAATGGAATTTAAACATGTTTCATTGTCATGACTAGTCTGAATTATGTAGAATTATGTAGTGTGATCAATTCACGTAGCAGTAATGTAATCCAAATGTGTTTGAAAATCTCTGGAGGATGTAGGCTCTGATGGGAAGAAATCATGTAAGGAAAGATGGTGAAGCGGTAATTGGTAACAGTGCAGGGTTAGATTTTATTAATTCATTAATAATAGATTTTTTTAAATCTACATTTGAATTTAGCCGTGGCTGATTCCCACCCGTCAAGCACTATCACATAACGGCTACCAACCAGGGAGGGTGAAGGCTATCACATGCTTCTTCCGAGGCACTGGAAGCCTGCATCTTTTCAAACTGTGTCTCAGAGTGCTATTCGCCCGCTTCCGCATGCATGATAGGGGATAGGTGATTGATAGAGGAGAGAGAGTATGCCACCCCTCCCTCCCTCCCTGACAGCAAGGCCAATTTTGCTCTCTTTGGCTCCTAGCCATGGATGGCGGTCATTGGGATTCGAACTTGAATGCTTTTCTACTGCGCCATTCAGGAGCTGCAGGATTTGATCATAACTCGATTCATTTATACAGAACCGATGAACGCATCCGAATTAAGTAAATACAGTGAGCTTTTTTTTCAGTTTACTTAGAAATGTTTCATTTCTGTCAGATAAGTAAATCTGTAGCACGTATGTAAAAATAGTAGACATTATTAAACATTAAAATTACTTATGTGACAGTACTGTTGAATTCTCAAATCTGATTGGTCAGAAGGCATTTGAGTTTTCATTCACATGGGTTTGTATGGTGGGTAAAGACTAATAATCAACTGATTTAATAAAAAAAAAAAAAAAAAAAAAAAAAAAAAAAAAAAAAAAAAAAAAAAGATCGTTTCTTAATGTTGATGTGGTGAAAGTTTCTGCAAAGTTTATTTGCCATTTATGGAAGGAGTCTCCAGCATCACAGCTTTGCAGAGGGCAAGTTTTCCACCAGGACAGAGGACTTTGTGGTTTTCTTGATAATGTGATAAATTGAGGTTTTTCTATTTTTTTTGTCATACTGACTTTAAGAGGGAGAGAAGGAAGGAAAAAAAACCAGAGGCTGGTGAAAGAAAGTCTGTTTATTGCAGCTATAACCTACGAAATTAACTTCTCTTACTGAGGCACAACATTAAACGTGAAATATGTGGTGGTTCATTAATAAATTAAAAACTGCAATCGTTGCCAGAACACAAGGAATAAAACACTATATCGGGGCTTGCTGATATAGGAAAATAATCCACGTTGGGGTGGTAATGGTTATCCACTTTGCATATGATTTTTCTATAATAGCACACCCTACCAATTCTTAATAGTAGTAGTTAATAGTCATGTGATCGCTGCTTTAGTCCAAATTATCAACTCCATCTGAATGGAACTCTTCAAAGCTCATTGACGCTGGTGATATTATTGCACATAACATATAAGATATTTTATGATTTGATCTGAAGGGCTTACAGGCAAATTTTTTTTAGCTTGCCAATATTCACAAGGTTGCTTACCAACTACTTGTCTGCTAAAATATAAATCACTGTCTTATTTCTTCTCATGACAAAGTTCGAAAGTGAGTAAACATATTTGTACAAACATAAACATTAAGCCATTTCCTGAGTAATCAACATGAAAAAAAAAATGCCGTATTGGATCATCCGACGTGTTGCAAATCACAAATTCAAGCAGACAGCTCCTGAATTATTATTATTTTTTGCTAAGCCTGTAATCCTGTGTGTGTGTGTGTGTATATATATATATATATATATATATATATATATATATATATATATATATATATATATATATATATATATACATACATACATATACATACACACACATACATACATACATACATACATACACATATATACATACATACATACACACACACATTATATATATACATACATACACACACACATTATATATATATATATATATATATATATATCTCCAAACACGTTCTTCTAATATCTTAACCTTGTTGCCACATGTCCAGTGTAGTCATGCCCTTAGTTACTTAATGCGAGATTTGCAAATTAACCTTGCAATAATAATTCATGTAAGCGCCAGAATTATTGGCACCCTTGATAAAGATGGGTAAAAAAATGGGCTAAAACATATCTGTCTTATCTAAGCTTTAACTGAAGCAAATGTATTCTAAGAAAATAATGATTTGTTGTTAAGACCATTAAAAGCTAAATGAAAAATATTTTCACATTTTGGGTTTGGCCTATTTTTATTTATTTATTTCTTGCCCAAGAGTGTACATTGCCTAAAGCTACTGCAAAAGCGGCTCTGTCCGTGGCAGGCTACAAATTAACATTCTAATTTACCTGAAAACTGAACCTTTCAAGAGCTAATACATTTCTCCAGAAATCACTCAGCATGGGGGATTTCTACAGAAGTGCTGCCCTTTAATTCACATTGTAGATCCCTTCTTGAACTCATGGCCCTACTACATTAATCCCTTCCTGTTCTTCCCACTTCTTCCCTTCGTCCCTCTCTCTTCCTGCTGAATCGCTATAGCTCAGAGACTGCAAACATCATTAGAGAGGATGAAACATTAAAAAGGTAATTAGCAGAGGTAGGTCATCTCTACAAGAGCAAATCCATCAGCAGCGCATCACAATGGAGACGGAGAGCCCACCGCTTCTCTACAGGAAGGCACACCCTGTCTCCCTCACCCTCACTTTCTAACTCTCCCACACATGCAAAACCACCCTTTTATTCATTCTCTCTCTCTCTCGCTTCCTGCCTCACTCCTCAAGTGTGCGATGAATTGATAAGAGACAAAAAAAAACTGTTCAGCAAACACTTGAGATGGGCTCGAGGGAGAAGAATAGACTGGAAATGATTAAGGCAACTGAGCCTCGTGATTCAGCTCTCACAGGCTGTTTTACACTTCAGCCTACACTCAACCCCCAACATGTCCACATCGATCCCTCAGAGCTAACACAACCACACCGAGAGAGAGATGCTAAAGCAGCCACACCGAGAGAGAGAGAGACACTAACGCAGCCACTCCGAGAGACACACTAACGCAGCCACACCGAGACACACACACTAACGCAGCCACACCGAGACACACACACTAACGCAGCCACACCGAGACACACACACTAACGCAGCCACACCGAGACACACACACTAACGC
Organism: Ictalurus punctatus; assembly: GCF_001660625.3. Taxonomy (NCBI): domain Eukaryota; kingdom Metazoa; phylum Chordata; class Actinopteri; order Siluriformes; family Ictaluridae; genus Ictalurus; species Ictalurus punctatus. The sequence continues at coordinate 9,343,913 of NC_071284.1, forward strand.
AGCCACACCGAGACACACACACTAACGCAGCCACACCGAGACACACACACTAACGCAGCCACACCGAGACACACACACTAACGCAGCCACACCGAGAGACCAGACAGCCAAATAAACAGACACACAGATAGACAGTCAGACACAACAGACCCAGACACACACGATTAGTTAATAAAATAGAGTAGGACCTGATCTGATCACATGGGAAAAATAAAGACAAGAGAAAGCAAAGCAAAGAAAAGGACAAAGGGAAGAGACAAGAAGACAAGAGATGAGATGATATGAGAAAAGAAAGGAGAAATGAAGAGGATGAACAGAAGAGACGTGAAAGTGAATGAAAGACAATAAGCAAAGAAATTATGAATTTCTTGAAGGATGAAGAGAAGAGAAATGAAAGGGGATGAAAGACAAGAGAGAGAAACTAAAAAGAAGATAAAAGAAAAAAGGAAAGAGAAGACAGAAAAGAAAAGAAAAGGGAATTAGAGAAGAGAAGAGAAAGGTAAGGAAAGAAGCAATAGTAAAGGGAAGAAGAGAAGAGAAGAAAGGAAAGAAGAGGAGAACTTGTGAAGGTTAATTCAGTAGAAAGATGACTGCTTCACTGGCAGCTGATTCAAAGAGAAAATTACTCAGAGAAATAACGGATAAAATTGTTAGTACTAAGTTTGATGGCGTTTGTGGAACGTGTGTGTGTGTGTGTGAAAGAGAGAGAGAGAGAGAGAGCGCGCGAGATGCCATTATGTTCATTACAGACTCTGACAGAGCACAGTAATGCACTGCTAGATAGTCATGATGTGAATAATAGTAGCACTATTAAAGCATTATTGACAATATTGACATTATTGACCTTTCAGCAACAAGATCAAATATTTGCTGTAGACAGAGATTTATAACTAATGAACATTCCTGTAAAGAGTGTCAGATCTTTACTGTAGGCACATTATGGATGAGTGCGAACGAGACTGGCAGGCAGAGTGAGATTTCTTTAAACATTCATTACAGCAGGAAGGCAGGAGCGCTATTAGCACCCGAAATCATCCTGAGCTTCAGAGATCACTAGAGGCGAGATGTGACTGTGAGAGAAGGGGATTCAAACACTCCGACATGATAACGTGGGTAGCAAACAGGAAGCGTACAGAGAATTGTGATGGCAGTTTTTTAATCTGTGGATTTCTTCACACCATTTTTCATGCATGAATTCGTTTAAAAACGGTGTGACTTTGCAGGGAAAAAGTGACCGGCATCAGGGAGGCTAATGCGCAGTGAGAGTCTCAGCAGCACACTTAATAAGCTGCAGCTACAGAACTCGTCCAGAGCTGCAGCTGCACTGAGGATGAACTTGGCAAGGTGCCAAGAAACAGGAGCGCGGGGCAGGGACACAACAGTGGTCAAGCTGTCTCCAATTTACAGCAGATTTAGTGTGAGCACATGCACAACCTACTTTAAAAGGAATACAGATGGCACGAATGTCATCTGAAGTATCATTTCTGAAAGCAGTGATTAAAGAAGCGTTCAAGCGCACATTCCCTACACAATGAAGACCCTGATCTGATGGGAAAAGAAGAGAAATGAAAGAGAATGAAAGAAGAACAGAAAGGAGAAGAAAGGAAAGAGAATATAAGCAGCGAAGGGAAAGGGAAGAAGAAAATAAAAGAAAGGGGAAGAGAACGAGCATTCAAGAATAGAAGAGAAGGAAAGGAAAGGAAAGAAAAGAAAAAAAGGAAAGAGAAGAGAAGTGAAGAGGCATGGGGCAAGAAGACATGGGAAGGAAAGGAAAGAGAAAGAAAGGATGACGAGAAGAGAAATGTAAGGGGGTGAAAGAGTAGAGAAAGGAAAGGAAAGATAAGGAGCAAAAGGGAAGAAGATAAAAGAGAAGGGAACAGAAGAGAAGAGAAGAGAAGCAAAAAGAAGAGAGCAGAAGAGGAGAAGCATACCTACGGCAAGAAGGGAAGAGAAGGAAACAAAAGAAAAAAAAAGGAAAGAGAAGTGAAGAGTTATGAGGCAAGATGAGAAGAGAAGGAGAGGAAAGAAAAGAAAAAAAGGAAAGAGAAGAGAAGTGAAAAGAAAAGAACAGAAATGAATAGGAAAGAAATGGAAAAATGTTTTAATATCCTTTCACTTCACTTCTCTCGGTATATAAGTGATATAAGCTAAGAGATACAGTTCAATGGTTCTCTCCTGCTCTAGATCAAAAATGGTCTGTGCTGCTTGCTGGTCCAAGCTGAAGCCCCCACAGTCTTGGTTCATTAATATTCACATACTTATCCTAAACCATCTACTGAACCCACCATGTCTTGCATAAATTTTACACCATTGATCTTTTCCTCCTGGGATTTTCCCCTCCATGATAGTCTTTGAAACCTGACCATCAGAATTAGATGTGTACAGCAAGCCATGATTGAGAAGGTAATCCAAAAATTAAGGTTGTGATGGTTCAGCCATGCGTGCCAGCTACCTCTCTGGAGGTAAAATGTGGAAAGTATGGCAATTGCTACCAAGAAAGACCAAAACAAGTTAAAAACAATCTGAAGGATCAGAGACTCAACCGCAAAGAAGCCAAGTATGCTGCCCTTGATCACCAAGCATGGAAAACTACACCCTGTTCATCCCAGATTTGCAGGATGCTACGCAGATGTGCTGAAGAAATTGTGCTGGCTTCAAGGTCACCCTCATCCAGATGCCAGGAAAAAGAAATGAACTTTTCAATATTTTGGAGCTTTGCAACCTGGAACTGAAATGGTTTTAACTGGGATTTTATCCTCACTGGAGCTTTTAATAGGAACACCTTCATAATCATGAAATCAGCCAATCATGTGGCAGTTACAGGTGCATAAAACCATGCAGATACTGGTCAAGAGCTTCAGTTTATGTTCTGAATAAAAACCAGAATGGGGGGAAAATGTGATCTCAGTGACTTTTACCATGGTTTTTGGTGCCAGATGGGATGGTTTGAGTATTTCAGTAACCCCTGATCTCCTGGGATTTTCATGCACAACACTTTCTAGAGTTTATACAGAATGGTGCAAAAAACAAAAACAAAAACCACCAGTGAGTGACAGTTATGCAGGCTTATGACCTTGTTAATAAGAAAGATCAGAGGTTCACTTTTTACATGGTGAGTATTAAAGATATGGTGGGCAGAAAACCATGCTGAATCTTAAGTCTGATGGGCTACAACAGCAGTAGACCACACTGGATTCCACTCGGGTCAGCTGAGAACAGGAATCTGAGGCCACAGTGGGCATAGGCTCATCAAAACTAAACTAAAAAAGTCACCATTAGTTCCCATTAAATGCTATAAATTCAGTTAAATGGAGTTCACCTGGGTGCAATTAAAATATCACATGACCTCATGGTAATTTCCTGGAAGAACCCAGTGTTTGTTAGAGAACATGCCTAAACAAACAGCATCATTAATACCAGGAAGCTATGAAAACAAGTCCAGGACAAAGTTTTGGAAAAATTTCAACCAGGGTTTAGTTATAAAAATATTTTTTAAACATATCATCGAGCACCAAATCCATCCATCCATTTTCTGTACCACTTATCCGACACAGGGTCACGGGGAATCTGGAGCCTATCCCAGGGAACTTGGGGCATGAGGCAGGGGACACCCTGGATGGGGTGCCAGCCCATTGCAGGGTACAATCACACACCCATTCACACATTTGACAAACGCCCTTATCCAAAGCGACGTACAATTTACTCCTATATACACAACAGCGCAGCTGACAGTTAAGGGCTTTGCTCAAGGGCAGCTTGGTGGTGCTGGGATTTGAACGTACAACCTTTTGATCAGACGTCCAACTTCTTAACCACTGAGCTACTACTTCCCACTTCACACACTACGGACAATTTGGAAATGGCAATCAGCCTACTACACGTCTTAAAACTGGGGGAGGAATCCTGAGTATCCGGAGGAAACCCCTGAAGCACTGGGAGAACATGCAAGCTCTGTGCACACAGGGTGGAGGTGGGAATCGAACCCCCAACCCTGAAGGTGCAAGGCAAATATGCTACCCACTAATCCACCATGCCCCCTGAGCACCAGATCCAATCTACCAAGGCCATCTACCAAAAGTTAGTAACCAGGTAAGGTAGGCGTTAGTCAGAGAAACAACCAAGAGGCCATGGGTCACGCTGAAGAAACTGAAGAGATCCACAGATCAGATGCGAGAAGCTGTTAACAGGACAACCACAGCCTAAACATTATACAGAGCTGGGTTTTATTAAATAGTAGCAGGAAGAAAAAAAACGGCAAGAAGCATGATTGAAAAAGCAATATCAAATCCCATTTATTTAGCAATACTTGTGCAACCAACAAATGAAAAAACGAGACATAACGAGAACCATTTCATTTTCAGTTTGTAACACTACAACATGTTAAGTTTAATTGGGATACAAACATTCTGATACCTGAATATTCCAATTAAAAAAAACCCACCAATAACAAGGTTGCACAATAATAGTAAATACGAATAATTTTATAATTTTGGCTCTGCACTGGTATCATGATTATGCTATCATTTATCACATATATTCTGACATATATATTTATGCCCACTTTGGCTTAACTACTCTTTACTATTTGAAAACCAATCAAATGCTTCTTTCATATTGAACATTAGAAGCTGCCGTTATACTGCTGCTACCATTGTTTTCTCAGTGGTACAGTCATGTTATGAGAATAAAAACATGACTGTTGCAGTTGTTACAGACAGTTACAGTACAGAGAAAAAGCAAAAAAGCACATTACCACTGTTCCTTGAAAGAAAGGAGTAAGGAATGACACAAATAATATGTAATACCACGCCTTTGTGTATATGTTTAACCTGTAAATCAGATGACGTGTGGTGACGGCTATGTACCCCTCATCACCACCACCTGCATACCGTCCGTTCCTCATTACATGGGCGTGTTCATAAAAACTGCAGGGAGGTTTGCTTGTGGAGTGATGAATCTTGCTCCTGCACCCACCAGAGATTTGTAAACGTATGTAACATTCTAAGTATTAGGTACAGATATTTGCCTGAGAGGAGGCCTGAAGGGAAAACGGAAATTAGGCACATGCCTCACCTGCTCAGCTCAGGCGGCTCCACCATAATCCTAATCATCTTCCATGCTGCCTTCTGAGTTCACATGATCAAGCTTGGCATAACAAGGATTTTTTTCACAAAATTCACACGTCTTTTGTAAGAGTGGACTGCCTGTGTGTGCGCCATAATGCACACGCCTCAGAGCCCTCATAATGCAGACTATCCATAGGAAAACTGAGCAAGCATAGTGGTAATCATCATGCAAAGAAAAAAAACGCAGTCCTGGCTACAGACTAGATCACGGGTGCCCAATCTTATCCGCAAATGGCCGGGACAGGTGCAGGTTTTCATTCAAATCATGCAGGAGCCACACCTGATTCCACCTGTTTAATCAGTTGAGCTTTGCTTTCAATAGACTCAGGTGTGGTTTCTGCTAGCTTGGAATGAAAACCTACACCCACACCGGCCCTTTCTGGATAAGAGTGGACACCCCGGACAAGACTGTCTGCCCTAGGAGTAAGACTAGACTGCTCATTCCAGACAACTTCTACAAGCATTTAGTAAGGCTGTTTGATAGAAGTTTGCTAAGTTTTTGCTAAGTTTCTCTAGAAACCTGACTCACCAAAATTAGGATCTTGCTGTTCTAATATGCAGGTGAACTTAAAGTTTTGCCATGATGGGAGATTTTTGAATGGATTAGCCAGCAAGTTAGAATTACATGGGCAGATGTACTGCGCTCTCAGGGACGGGAAGAGCATGAGAACAAAAAAAAAACAAACAAAAAAAATGGTGGATGGGATGACTCCATGCTAACAACACATCCACTGTTTAAACTCACACTGAACTGTAATATGCAGAAATATTTGGATTTGTAAACTGAAAGTATACACTTTGTATACGTGTAATTTTGGCATGTGTTATTTAGGAGAGAATGTAGGGGTAATGTTATTTACCCCTGAGTTGTTTTCCCAGGTGTGCACCAAGCAGCAGTAAAAGAGATCAAGGCAAAAGTCCAGTATGACTGCTACTTAATAAGTAGAAGACATGTTTTTTTTAAATCATACAACCATAAACAAATCTCTTTCACATCCTAGGTCCTTTCCCCTTCAGTGAATTGGCTTATCCACCAGGTGCATTTAATTTTTATTTGGTCTGACTGCTGCTTTATTTAAGAAAGCAGAAAGGTGTATTTTTTTTTTTAGGTGTCTCCAGTATCGACGAAGCAATGGGCCGAAATTCGTAAATGCGGCTCCTGAGTGGCGCAACAGAAAAGTGTTTGCTGTATCAATGGGAGATTGTAAATTCAAATCCTGATGATGCCATATAAAGACAGCAAAATTGGCCGTGCTCTCTGGGTGGAAGGGATGAGTTGTTCTCCATATATTTGCACTGCCCTATGATGCAGCAAGGAGCAGCAGTTCGAAATGATGTTCACATGTCTCAGATGAAGCACATGTTTGCCCCACCCTTCCTGGTAGAGTTAGGGAGCTAGTTAAATAGGGGGAGAGTTAGCTACTGGGAATTGGCAAAACGAAATGGGAGAAAATGGGGAAAAATTGTAAATGCTCCGACTAAACCGTAGACTTTTGCATCTCTGAAACATTCCCAGACAAACTTGGAATTTTCTATGGAAATTTTAATCTGGGTCAGACCAATGTGAATTTGAACATGATGATCCTAAAAACTAAAGAACACCAGGAAAAGTGTCTTACAAGAATCAAGAGACCATCACAAACTATTGCCACTCATCCAACGTTCCATAAATTACTACAGACTTTCAGTTTGCGCCAAGAGGGAACAATAAATCAAAAATGGTGTGACAGAAAAAAGGCTTTGCTCAAGACAAAACATGAAATATGCATGTGGATTGATCCATCTGTCTCAAACATAGGAGAGTTTGCACACATCAAGAAAAAAAAATGGATCTGCTCTCTACTAACAAAAGAGAGGGTAGAGAAAGACGTGTTATTTAAAATTCTCTTGAAGAAAGTAAACAAGACCTTCAGTCCGAGACAGGCAGACTGAACAAAAGAAACAGAGAGGGAGAGCGAGAGAGAGAGAGAGAGAGAGGAGAGGTAGAGAGGATGACATGTAAAAGAGATAGATCAACACATAATAAAGACAAACCGTGATCATTCTGCCAGTATGGAACAGAAATTCATTTGCGTATTGAATTTGTTAAAACATTTGTAAATGACCGTAATGTGATTAATAGACCATTTAAATGTAGCCGAGGGGCTCAGTCTATTATTGGTTAGCACATTTGCCTCACACCTCCAGGGTTGGGGGGGTCGAATCCCACGTCCGCCATGTGTGGATGAGGTTTGCCCTGGGTTTCCCCCAGGTACTCCGGATTCCTCCCCCAGTCCAAAAGACATACATTGTACGTTGAGTGGCATTTCAAAATGGTCCGTAGTGTGTGAATGGTTGTGTGAATGTGTGTGCGATTATGCCCTGTGATGATTTAGCACCCCATCCAGGTTGTCCACTGCCTTGAGCCCAGAGTTCACTGGGATATTTTCCAGGCTCCCCCGCGAGTCTTTGTAGGATAAGAAGTATGGAAAATGGATAGGTGAAATGTAGACAGTTTTAATTCACGCCATTTGATGGAACTGCAGACTATGTGTGATAATTGATGCATATCGACTTCTGTAAACAGCTAGTATACTCCACTACCCCATTAAAGAGAGAACTAATGCAAATGTGTCAATGTCAGGAAAAGAAAGAAAAAAAAAGATGGTGTGCCATCTCTCTCTTGCTCTTCTCCACCCCACTCACTTGTTCCAAACCTCTGGCTCTCCTCTGTGCTGCCAAACTTTAGCCTGCTGTGGTAATGAATAATTCTACAACTTTAGGAGCACAGTAAGGCTCCATCATTCCTCAACTAATTACAGATGCAGGAGAAAGGAGACGGACGTGTAGTAGGTCTACCACTAATACACATGTATCGTGGCCTGGGACATCCTGTAAATATTCAAGGGTATCTGGTATTCATGCTAATGATGTTTCAGAGGTGCAAAGTCTTAACGCGCTGACAACATGCAGGAATATGCACAAAATAAGTCCCGAACATCAGCGAAGGTTTTCGGTTAGAGCAGTGAGGAGGGGTTGTAGACTTTTCTGTGACTTCCTTCATGAAATGCAATACAAGTTGCTTGTTAAAATTCCTATTCGTTTTCCATGATATTAGGTTGAAACTTGACTGCCTTGGGCTAAAAAGCACATAAATATGGAATAAATAACAAAATGACCCCGACCGCTAATTGGAAGAGAGTCAGAAGCACAAAGTTGAAATACAGAAAGGAGACAGGCAAAGCCAGAAGAATGGTAAAATAATAAAAACAATAATAATAACAACAATTATTATTATTATTAAAATAATACAGAAAAAAATTAATGACTGTAGTAGTGCTACCACTATTCATTTGTATCACATAAAGTACAGAAACTGAAAATGTTTGCACTTTTAAATTATAAAGGTATTTTTACTCTGTAATTATCCTTCAAATTTCAATGATCTTTGCCTGACTATAGACAGATTCTCATTTTGACATCGCCACACAGAGAAAAATAATATTAACCAATAATATAAAGTCATCTTTAACCTTCCCATTCCTGCGCACCTACATCTTCATCCATCCATTTTCTGCACCTCTTTCCCTACACGGGGTCTTGGGGAACAAGGCAGGATGGGGAGGCAACCCATCGCAGGGCACAATCGTACACACACACACACACACACACACACACACACACACACACACACACACAGGGGGAAGAAACCGGAGAACTCGGAGGAGACACACACAGGGTGGAGGCAGAATTTGAACCCCCATCCTGGAGGTGCGAGGCAAACGTGCTAACCATTAATCCACCATGCCACCATCTATGTTCATATTATAGAATTATCATTATTTTTTAAAATAATTTGTTTCATGTTGTCACTGACTCACTTCCAGTAACCACTTTATCCTGTTCAGGGCCACGGTCAATCCAGAGCCTATCAGTGTGTCGTAAAGTGGGAATACATCCTGGATGGGTCACCAGTCCATCTCAAGGCACAAACACATTATCTTAGACAAGCCACCCACTGGCATGATTTTGGAAGGTGGGGGGAAACCAGAGAACCTGGAGGAAACCAACCCAAATAATAATAACAATTTAACAATAATGTTAAATTTGATTTATAACATGATTTTTTAATTACCGATAGCATAGTTACTAAACATGGATAAACAGGAACCAAGCTCAGGTTCAAAACCATGACCCATGAGGTGGCAAGGCTACCTGCTGCACCAACGTGCTTCCCTGTTTCATAGTGTCGTCATGGAACTCATGAAAAAGCAGTACAACTGTATCAGCCTTTTAAAACAGTGGCATATATATATATATATATATATATATATATATATATATATATATATATATATATATATATATATATATATATATATATATATCTTTTAAAACAGTGGCATATATATATATATGTGTGTGTGTGTGTGTGTGTGTGTGTGTGTGTGTGTTGTATATATACAGGCACACGCGCACACACACACACACACACACACACACACACACACACACACATCCATAAAAATAATGCATAAATAATATAAAATAAATTATATGGATGCACTAAAAACATCGAATTAAGCCACAGTCCTAAATTAATAATAAAAACGCACTTTCACTGCACCTTGTGGTTTTTGTTACTCACTGTCTTTAGGAATATTATTTTGTGTTTACTTTTGATCATAGTGTTTTAATTAGACGTTACAGATCTTACTCGTGCTACACTCTGTATCAGCGTCTACACAGCACATGATCAGCAACGCGGCCTCGTTACTAACACATCACTTCCGTTATACCAAACGACAGAATTTACACTACAAGCGTGCAAATACAGCTTATAATGACAATAAACTTAAACCTTTTAAGCAACTTGTACCAGTTTCCACTGCCCCTTACACACAGTGAAGCATTTTGGATATCAACATAAGTTTGTGCTCGTGCAGCACTGTTTGATCTCTGTGGTGTTTAATATAAAATGCTCCGCAGCCTTAGAGGACCTTCTTCCTCAGTCCTCCTTCATGGTGACTGAGGTCATGTTGGGAATAAAAGGTAATGCCGATAGAAAGTAAACTGAAGAAAGTCATTGTCGCTGACTCAGGTGTCTGCTAATGATATTCTGCATGTCTGCATGCATGTGACGTCATGCGCCGTCGCCTAGGAAGCGGTTTATACTTCCGGTTAGTAAAAAAAAAAAAAAAAAAAAAACCGCTAGTGATATATTTGGGATGATATTACCTTTCTAAAATCCACACACTAGACGGTAGTGCAGAGTGCATAGTGTACGTGTATAGTACTTAATTTGGGAAACAACTTGAGTATTTACTCTCGGAGGTGTGTTTTTGGAACAGGAGTAACGTAATGAGTAAATCTCCCCCGTGCTGCGCGCAGACCAACTGATCCATAATGAGATTCGCTGACAACGATTTTCATAATCAATTAGTTGTTGCATCTCTCTCTATGTATAACACAACACTATATTTAATTTTCATACAACTAATTACACTTGCCTATTGTTAGCCAAGTCAAACATACACTGATATATTTTATTTCACATTAATGAACTCAAAACTGAATAAATAAATAAATAAATAAATGAATAAATAAATAAATAAAGGCACTTAAAAATGTGACAGAGGAGGAAGGGGGTGGGGTTTCTAAGAGGTGAATTAATATTTCAAAACACATATACAATAATTGTTGTAATCATTTTAGATTAATTTGTTGATTGGCTTAGCTATTGTTTTTATTTTTTTTATTGTGTGTGTGTGTGTGTGTGGGGGTACTGTTCTTTTTGTGTATTTCTGATTTCTGACAACTCCAATATTAAAATGCTTAAAGGTTGGTAGGTCAGTTATTAGTTTCACTGCAATGACCGAATAATAATTCAGAATAATTACTGCTTTAAGATCAAGAACTGAATAGCAATCTGGGACTTTAAAGTGTTTACCAGCAACCAGTTTCCATGTGGCTGGACACACCTCCAAAGCATGGAGACATGAATTTGCCATGCCCTTAATTGTGGTGGCCCTAAACCAATCACGCTCAATGCTGATGTGAGGGATGTGCTGACGTTGCTTGGGCTTGCAGTGTGACTGTAAGTGGATGTGAGTTAGACAGCATATACTGTATGTGACAGACGACCACGGCACAGCTGATTAGTTTTCATGGTGATTAAATGCGTGCTGCTCGCTGCTGGTGGAAATGATCTGAATGGGTGTCCATATTTCAGCAGGGCGTCATTATACCTTATGGATGACTTATGAGATTTAATAAACTGGCTGTTCAGCTGCACACTGTTTGATGAGACCATGGGGCAGACACACACACACACACACACAAATAGATCCCACAATTCACCATAGTAATAACAGCAACAGCTCAATAAAGCATCTGTGTGTGTGTGTGCTTTCCTGGGTCCCACCGGCGTCGAATTCTCACCACACAACCATGAGTGACATCCTTATTTTTAATAAATATGGGAAACTTCACCAGGACTCCCAGGGGTAATCAGGAGCAATCAGCGAGACACATACAGAAGCAGCATCTCTGAGGAGGAGCTCGCTGCATGTCTCTGCTTGCTTAAGAGACCGATTACAGCACTGTCAGCTTGATCGGCACAGCAGGGGCCTAACTATGACTACGGACTAAAAAAAGAAAAAAGAAAAGCAAGTCCCTACAAAACCAACAAAAACTCTTTATGCTGACTCACAGTGTATGTCATAAAAAGTTTAGCCACTTAAATAGAAATTCTGTCATTAAACTAGAGTATAACCCTCTACTATATGTTTATTTAGATTGTTTTTCAGCATTGTAAGGAAATTTTACTAGCAAGTCAGGTGAAGGTTTGGAACCTTATCTGTCAGAGCAGAGTGTACAGATGAGGAGGTGAGAGAGCTGGACAGACTAAAGTTCACAAGCCCTGTGGCATCACTCTCTTTGGGTACAGAGGAAATGCTGTCCCCTCCAAAAGTATTGGAGTGGCTTGATGCAGTTACTGCAAGCAATGGGATATGCAACCAAATATTAAGTGTTATTTACTTTCATTTACTTCAAGACTCATCTCTTCTTATACTTTTGCTCACCTAAAAATTTGGGTGGTCTGAAACAAAAGGTTACATGTTTTATGTTGTTTAACACGTCCAGATGTGAATACCAGAAAATAAAAGCTGAAATCCCAAACTCTCGACTCATATCCATCTTTTGATCTCAAACCCAAATGGTTTCAGTCTACAGCAAAGACAAACGAATTGGCCTTGCAGTTCCAATAGTTTTGGAGGGGACTGTAGCACCAGTGCCACCATCAACAGATCAAATGGCACTGTGGGTAATGTAGGAACCCGTTAACCAATGTGAAAACATGTTGAGTAATATGCAAAATGTCCATGGTGGAACCTTTTGTATATTAATCAGCATATTACCCCCCTACACCATGATTAATCGAAGTTGCTTTGCTGTGGACTAATACGTCAGCCAGACAGAAGATAAAATGGGCAGCCTTAAGGGAAAGAGTCTGCGCACTGTGTCTTTACACCTCCACCTCAGAACAAGTCAAAAGCACGTCAGGACAGGAAGCTAATTCAAACCAATGCATGAGCGCCACAGGGCTTGCAAGAAAGCAATCTTTCTCAGAAAAAGTCACACAGAAAGACCCTGTCAGAAACTACCAGGACATTCCTGACCTAGAGAATGGAGTGTGTCCCTGAGGGAGAGAAGAGACAGCTTGTCAACGGATGCCTGCACCATTAACCGTCATGGTCTGTCACAAAAACACGCATACAGACGCATACCTCAATCCAGTCTTTTTTCTTAGAATGGCTACATCTCTGTCAATAAACACAAATATTATTTAGTGGTAATGCCTTTGAGAAGGGGGGGGGGGGTGCAATTCTTATCTATCTGTCTATCAGATAATAAAGGAATAAAGAGAGGCAATTTTAGAGAACTATGAGATTCCTGGGGCTTGTTTAAATTCTGCTTCTCTAATAATCATCTGGCTCAAAGGCATAAAGTGAAGCAGTGGACAATCCTCGCTCCAGTGTCCCACAATTGAATATATGAGTATGAATGGAGCTGGGAGTATAGAAACGCAGCTCTGCATGTGTGATTACAAGCTCAGTGCACCAGGGTTATAGCTGATTTTAGAGAAGATGATTTTGGAGGACGTTAACAGACACTTAGGAAACATCAAGCAAGGATAATCGATAATCAAAAACTATTAAATCAGGCAAAACTAGAAGACACTAAAATATCTGCAAAAAGGACCTGGGAAACACAAACATGTGACAATTGACAGGACTTTACTAAATACTAAGACATGACAGAGTATAAATAGACAAACTAATCAAGGACTTCACATAGAACAGAAGAACATAATGGGATGACTAACCAGTGACAGGACAGGCACAGAGACAGGACTAGAACCAAAACAAAGGCAAGTTGCAAAACAAAAGGAAAAGCACATGACATGAAATCAGTGTCCATCATACCGAGAACTGCAACGCATGCTGAAAGGGGGACTTCATTACACCAAGTGTAAAGGGCAAACCTAAATTTGGAAATACAGGAGATGGGATGGGTGGTATGGTAGAATTTCAGTGAATAGCACTGCAGCCTCACAGTTCCCGGGTCCCTGTTTGTTTGTTTTTTGGGGTTTTTTTGTGCAGTCAGTTTTGCTCTAGACTGAAGACATCTGGGTTTTAAATCAAAAGAGCAAAAGAGTTTAGAATTTCAGCTTTTAATGGCTGCAGGATCTATGATATGTGTTAAACGACATAGAACATAGCACATTTTGTTTCAGACCACCCAGTTTATAGGCAAGCAAAAATACTGGAACTGCAACAATGACAGGTGTTTCTTGTTGCCCAGGTGTGTTCTGTTAGATTGATTGTTTAAACAATAAATAGCTCTGAAAATCTATTCTTGGTTTTGGGTCTTCAGTTTCACCTGTAAGCACTACATTTGTTGTTAAAAAGGATAAGCCAACATGAAGATCAGAGAGCTGGCTATGGGAGAAAAGCAAGCCGTTCTGAAGCTGAGAAAAGAGGGAAAATCAATCAGAGCCATCGCACAAACATTGGACATAGCCAATACAACAAATTGGAATGTCCTGAAAAAGAAAGAAACCACCGGTGTACTGAGCAACAGAAACCGAATGGGTCGGCCAAGGAAAACAACAGCCGATGACAAACATTTGAGAGCTGTGAGGAAAACCCACAAAACAACAACAGTCAGTGACATCAACAACAACCTACACAGGGCAGGGGTAAAGGTATTACAATCCATCGCTTGAAGAAGACTTTGAGAGCCGAAATATAGGAGGCCATACCACAAGATGCAACCAGTCATCAGCAGTAAGACTCAGAAAGCCAGACTGGAATTCGCAAAGAAATATAGAGATGAGCCACAAAAGTTCTACAATGATCTGCTCATGATGAAAACATAAAAGCTCATCTGCGAAACATGGTGGCGGTAGTGACATGGCTTTGGCTTGCATGGCTGCTTCTGGAAGAGGCTCACTAATCTTTATTTACGATGTAAATCATGATATTTCTCCCAGGTCCCTGTTTTTTTTTTCTTTTTTAAACAGTCAGTTGGATCACTATTGGCTAAAGACTGTGTTTTTCAAACCACAGCCTGGATTTCATTATCTCATTTTAGTGTGGACTTAACTACATTGTAAACGGCGTGTGTGTGTCTTGACCCATGTCCACCACCCATGAAACCCCTATTCCATATGTTTTGCAGGTACACAGAGATCACATTCTCATATATGCTATCCACCCACAAATAGTCTCTTCTGTAAATCAATCTATAACTTTCACATGCTCAGCAGCAGTGCCTACTTCAAGTATTCTGCTTATGACAACGGCAAAGTCGAAAAAGTCTAATAATTATACAGTGTTACAAATCACGCATAATAGGCAAGCAACGATCCTAATTAGTAACGGAGTACATTATAAGCATTGCTGAAGTGAGCACTGCCATTCCCCAAGGCGTCTCCTGAAAACAAAATTGGCCTCGCTGGAATTTACTGAGGACCTGTGAGTTAAAGTTTGTATTCGTGATTTGAGTTACTGTCTCAGGAGTATATCAGAAGCACAGAGAGCCAAGGCAGCAGCAGTGGGGCTTAAACCAGCCCGCCTCTCCCACGCTCCTCTCATCCGTTGCTCGGCTGTATGGGGATGACACTGGCAGACGCTCCAGGCTGCACTTTACGAGCCAAATTAAAGTCTGCGAGTGCCGTTTAGGCACGGAAGGACCGAAGCTAATATAAATGTGCTTCCAGCGGGAATTTATCTTTTTAAACCAATGCAATCAATGTGTCACTGGCAGGGAGTGTAACAATTTTGCCCTTGATGTAATTTCAGCATGGCCAGAGGTATCAATGACCACGACCATGTACCAGCTAGTGATGTTTATACTGTATATGTGCATCAACCTGAATTTATAGAGTGATGCAAAGTGTCAGAAGAGGATGTGCAAGATGAAGTGTGCAAATGATGCTTCAGTCCGGACAGAATGATAAATGTTTAGTGGACCATAAATGAATCAATGAATGCTGTTACAACTAATGACAGGACACTTTTCCAGGCTGAATGGCAAAAAAATAAAATAAATAAAAATAATTTCATTTTCTTCTCAGCCTAAATTATAATGAACTCACAAATTACTTTAAAGAACATGCAGAGATGATGTATAACAATCAATGACAAAACATTACACCCATGGATTTAAATTCTCCAGTCAAACAAAAGGAGAAAACTACTTAGTTCTTCTCTAACAAAAGGTACTATTCAAAAGAACATTTTAAAACGGTATTTTCTCTCAAAGTCATGAAAGAAAATGATTGGCACACCATATTGTCATCTTTGAAATGGTCACAGTACACACAATACTTAATAGCGGGGGGGGGGGGGGGGGGGGGGGGGATGGGGGGGCAGGAGTCTAGAACAGTTTGGTCTAGATCAAACAAGAAGAACCCAAAGTAAGCCACAGCTTCAGAACTGCAGTTTCGTCAAGTTTCATAATCAGCCATTAGACGCCACATCCATAACAACCACTGGCTGACATCATATGTCGTGGTCAGTCGAGACCAAAATGTACATTTTTGTCCGTGAACACCACCTCCCGGTTTGGCAAAAAAAAGGTGACCGCATACAAGAAAGAGGCACCTGATACCCACAGATAAATATGGTGGTACATCACTGAAGCAGTGCAAATCTGAGAATATAAAGGATCTTGAAAATGTTCACGATCCTTTCCAAGTGTCTCTAGGCATGTCAGACATTACACAGTCCATACAGGATTTTGAGTTTTTTGTGATTTGTTCTCTTTTTTCTTTTTCTTGCAGAATAGTACTTGAATTTATGAAGCTGCAAGCACAGAATCCACCCATATTCCATTGGGTGTTATTCTACACAGGGTTGCGAGGAGCCTGGAGCCTATCCCAGGGGACTTGGGGCACAAGGCAAGGGACACCTTGGGCGGGGTGCCAACTGGTTCTCACGGCTTGGTTATTTTTTTTGAGTGAGATAAATACGACTATCCAGTATTATGTATGTACAGATACACACCTTAAACCCAGCCCTCCCCTTTTCTTAGTATTGCCTTCTACAGATCAATAAATGCAAAAAAGAATTTAGCAGTGACAGCCACGGCTTTGAGAATGCAACAGACAGATGCATTTTAATCGGTCTACTAGACAGTAGAGGAATATAGACAGACGCTTTTAGAGAACTGATCAGATCATTGGGGATTGTCTCACCTCATGCCTCGGGTGGAGCCGTTATTGTAGTTCTGCAACAGCTGAGGCAGACCTAGCATGGCCTCAAACAGCAAGGCCAGTGAGCCCAGAGACTCCACAAACACCACCCAGTCCAGGAAGAGGACCGTGAAGAAGGCACACAGCAGCGTGAAGCCGAAACAGAACAGCAAATAGTCCTCAAAAGCACTCCATCTCCAAAAATACCGTACGTCTAGGTCTGTCAAAGAAAGAAAGAGATATCATTATATACATTTTCATATTCACAACAAAAGGTGAAAATAACAAACTGCAATATGATATTTCCTTTCACTGATACCCAATTATATTTGCCAGTTAGGTCAAGTGGCATTTTGGGTCCCTTTAATGTCTTGAGGACATTAATGTTGGATGGCTAACAAACGTCTGCAGTTAAATGAAAGCAAATCTGAAGTCATTATTTTGGGCTCCCCTACTGTCTCTTCTGCTCTTGAGGCCCAGTTAAGTCCTTTCTCTCTGTTAACAAAAATCTTCTTGTCATTTTTGACTCAAACTTGCACTTTGGTAAACAAATCAGTGCTGCTGTTAAGGGAAGCTTCTTTCATTGAAGATCTATTGCAAAGTTAGAACAGTTTCTCTCTAGAAAAGACCTAGAAACTGTGATTCATGCTCTTGTTCCATCACGGGTGGACTACTGTAATTCTTTGTATGTTGGCCTCTTTCTGGTTCTGCTCCACAGTACATCATTGACCTTCACATTTACTCTCCTACTAGAGCATTGAGATCATGTAATCAACTTCTTTTATCTGTCCCCTGTTGTCGTACTAAGACAAAAGGTGATCGAGTCCTTTCTGTGGTTGATCCCAATCTTTGGAACAGTCTCCCTTTTCACGTTAGGTCCGCGCCATCTTTAAATCTTCTCTTAAAACTTATTCTCATTCCTTGTGTTATAATGTTATTTAATGTGATGAACTGTAATGTTTTGTATAGCACTTTGGATCAACTGTTGTCTTTAAATGTGCTTTATAAATAAATTTGACCTAACTTGAATATACTTAAGTCTCACTTGCAAAAGTGATAAAATGATGTGATTATTTAAGTGAAAAAGATACTGAGGTAGTTCTAAGAGGTTTGGCGTGGCACTTTTATCTTATTTATTTCTTGATTTGGGTCAAATTTGTAGTAGGTATTGATGACTTTCCTACGCTTGGTTAAAGCACACAAGGCATCGAAATCTAAATGTATTTTACATGTGATTTTCAAAATGTTGGTACAGCTTGACTTTGTTTATTCATTGATACATTTTCAATACCCAAGTGCACATTTAAATAAAGAATTTAAATATGGAACATTGCCATTGTTGTTTTTCATTACGTTTAATGTTGTGGAATGTCCACAAATAAGTTACATCCTGTTATCACTTGAGTAATAGCAGCTAGAAACAGTAATTCCTTTACTAGCCTGTCTTTGAGTTAATACAAACAAAACTGACTTTTTCATGTTACCAAGAAACCTTAAATAGCGAAGTCTTACCTATGGTGGAAAACGTAAAAAGAAAGAGCTTTACCCCTGAAGCTTTGACAACGGAGACTCCATCCATAAATGTTAAATAAGCGTCTCCTCACAGAAAGCTTTACCATAATCAATAATCAAGTTTTGCTTGTTAAATAAAAACACCATTCTTATTTGTTTATTATTAGGCGTATAATATAGAGCCAAGTCCGAGTGAATTAGCTGTTACTATAGAAACGATAACGTATTAGAATGTCGCGGAAGTTGTTGTAGAGAAATCGTCCAAGCGTTCAATCAGATTTGAGAATTCAGCAGCACAGTGGTATAAAGAAAACAAACAATACTAGCAGCTACAATGAAATGCGGCACCCTTTTCTCTGAGGAAAAAAACGCCACATATTTAAAAACAATTGCATTCATTCTCTCATACTCCTCAACCCCGCAACACCAGGAATGCTGACACCAAAAAGATTTATTAAAGGGATGTCAAATGAAGTCACAGCATTGCTGTGCTTTCTCTAGTGATTACACCGCTGATTTATCATGTGTAAATGCAAATAAAATACTGTTCCTGTGCCGGAGCAGGCAGCAGAGGACGGATAACTAGCCCACGCTGTGATCTGATACTCACGAGTTGTTTACACGCTACTCATCACAGTCATGTACAGCATACTGATATGACCAGTGCCTACTTGCTTCTCTCATTCACTGATTATGCGGGCCTAACCAGAATGTGCCGACAGCACTAGAGAAGAATTGATTGTTAAATAAGAGCAAATCCATTTTGGCCCTAGCCGGTGACTGATGTTCTATGGAGACTGTTATGGAGATCCTGCACTCTTCACTGTCTATAGTATGTGAGAAACAAGCAAATGAGACACAAAAGAGATACATGATCTGTGCCTTGGGAATCAGGAAAGCAGAGTAGCTTAAAAGAAAACAAAGGGAGCTCGGACTTCCTCCCTGTCACCTTGAAGCGAGCGAGGAGAGACAGTAGGAGACGTAAACAAAGAAGAAAAGATCTGCACAATAGACAGAAAGATCACACAACGTAGGACCACACACAGTTTTTGAGTGTGAGACTGACTCATTCGATATGCAGCGACTGATGCCGCTTATGATAGAATTTGAATGGAAATCGAATGGGAATTTTGGCAGCGTTGCGCGCTCTTAAATTCTCACCTGTGCATATAACTGCATTGATCTCCACAAATATACCACCTCAGCAAGGCAATGGCAAATGAAAGCTCCATTTCACTTTACATCAAAACATAAAACTTGCTGACGACAGCAAACGCTGTGATTAGAGACCGGAGGCACTTACCTTGTGCTCTCCTTCCTCTCTTGGAGAGCAAAAAGATTTTAAAAGATGTGGAAAATACATCTGGATCAGTCATTTCCTGAGAGCAAAATGCTTCAAAAATGACTTGTGAGGATGTTTATAAGATCATGCCATAAAGATGCTTTGGCAAGAGTAGGAACTGAGGTGTTTCTAAAAGGGCCGTGTTTGGCTGGTCCTCACAAGGAAAACTGTAATAAATAAATAAAATAAATAAATGCGCCAAAAGGTTTCCTTCTGGTTAATGTCAGAGTTAGATTTAAGCATAGGGATAGCATTAATTACCTGCATTAATACCTACGTCAATTAAAAGGTCCTCACAAGGATGCTAAGACAAATGTATGTTTATGATGGTGTCTTCTGCTTCTGGAAGAACTCATGTCAGTTTTTCAGCGGTGTATCAAAAGACCATTATAAACAAAATACTGAGGTATTCTGAGTATACAATCCACCAACTGGCATGTTTTCATGGAGGTGGAAGGAATCCAGAGAATCTCTGAGATGGGGACAGATACAGGGAGAACTCTGAACTGTACACCCTGGAGCTTTGAGACACCTGCACTACCTAAGCTGCCACTAAGCACCTCCATGAAAAGATATCAAAAGTGTAAATGTGCTTTTCCCTCTTTCGGCTGCTCCCATTCGAGGTCGCCACAGCGGATCACCCATCCACGTATTTCATTCTGGCACAAGTTATGCCGGATGACCTTCCTGACGCAACCCTCCCCATTTTTTGGGCTTGGGACTGGCACGGAGAGTGCACTGGCTCGTGCAACCTTTCAGAGGCTATGGTAGGTTCCCTGCCCGGGAATTGAACCGAGTGGCGCCGAGTGCACTAGTCCACCAGGGAAGGAAATGCAGAAATGTACTTAGTCGAATATGAACACATTTACTTTAAATGAACTGATAATGTCCCCTAAAAGGATACAAATACAGTAGGAAAAAAAAAGTATTGAACATGCTAAGAAAAAGCAGTTCTCCAACGCAAGGAACCGGCTGAAATCCGTAAGTAATTATACCCCTTATCTGTGCAAATTAATATCAGCTGGATTAGTAAATTGATGGTCTATGAAAATCTTTTCATTACCAAGGTGTTACACAAGAAACATCTTATCATGGGTAAAAGCAAAGGTCTCCCAAAAATATTGATGGAATCGGATAGTTATTTCCCCTACTATATGTATATAATTATTTATTTATTTATTCATTTTTTTTAAGAAAGCCTGCTAAAAAGATTCAGGACAGGGGTCCTTTGGGAGGTGTGAGTGGGAGGTTTTTATTTTCATGCAAGTACAAGCCAGCAGGTAGATGTGAAGTTTGTAGGACGAAAAAAAGACAATGTCCCTGAATATGTGGTGCTGTAACTTCCTGGTTATGGTCGCGATGGTTTTACTTAATTTAGTAGATTTGTTTATATTTGGGGAAATAGAACAATTAATTTGAAAATATCCCAGCTAGGTAGAAAAATAAAATAAAAAAAGGTTTATAAGTAAGTGTGAGGAAGTACTGACAGTGCTGGCATTTCTAGCTCAGGGATTTTTCTCCCAATGTTTTCTAGTGTTTCTGGGGACATGCTGGCACATAGTAGTCAAAACTTGAAAAACAAACAAACAAACAGAAAACTTTTCTGGTTTAGGCCACATCCACGTCTAATCCGAATTTACAGTAGATACAGATACACATTTTGAACACTAAACAGATACACCTAGACTATATACCCAGACTATCACAGTATCATCTTGATTAATATGCAAATTATGTTGCCTTTTGAAGTTATTATTGATGGAGTTTCATTCATTTTTGAGGTTTCATTATAATAGTTCCATATTGCTATGCATAATAAATGAGAGCAGTGTACCTAGGACATGGTCTTGTTTATTGTAAAATATTAGATCTACATATTTTAAAGCCTATCCATTATTGTATAGCATAAATTAGAAGAATCTGGTCAAAGATGAAAACTTCTGGAACAATAGAGAAACACCAGAATATGAATTTAAAGCCTTTTTATAACTCTTTGGAAAAGATGCAGCCAGACCGTGCCTAGTAATTAATTTTATATAGGTTTTGCACAATGGCCTTTTTAAGCATTTACTTTATGCTCCCCGAAAGCCATTTATGGACATGGCGTGTTAAAATCAATATGACTATAAAAACTCAATACGTCTAAAAGAGACATGTATTAAGGGGCCGAATCAGGGTGAACAATGAGCTACTTAAAATAGCAAAAAAAAAATTTCATGGGTCAACTTAAGACAGGCAAAGGTGACCAATTAATCATAAGCTACCATGGACAGCTACTTTTCTCTGGTCAGTGAGTGATCTCTAGTTCGGCCTGTTAAAAATTTCTTTTTAATTTCACTGGCTCAGTTAAAGCAAATTATAACTATCCTTTCTCCTATCTTTTGCTCTCTGGTCCTCTTTGCCCTTTCTCTCAATGGCCTTTTCTAACTGTGCCCCCAATTTCCTTAGAGCCTGAAGGCTTTTTGTAGGCACTTTAGTCTGGCTTGTGAGCTCAGAGCTCTACTGTGCACAAGAAGCACGTCAAAGACACAAAGAGCACAAAGGTGAGCGAAGCCTTCTCCTCTCAGCCATCTACAGATCAAATAGCTCAATTACTGACAGAGCTCCCACCTCAAAGCTATGAGAACCTTCTCTCCAGATCAAAAAGCTCCGATATCTCAACATAACAGCTTTTTTTTTTCAATCATCAGCAAAACTGTCAGAGCCAATAGCTCTGTCATTCATCTACTAGCTTTGAGAGCTCATAGAAGCCCGGGTTTGCTGTTCACACTGCTCCGTAGGGCATGTCAGTTTCAGCTGGAAAGGTACAGGGCAGACAGACATTTGAGTGTGGCAAGCATGAGAAAAGCCATCAAGCTTTGTTACCCTCATCCACCATCCTACAAGCTCTGACTGCACCATGAGAATCTGAGCCCTGGAGCTTTCAGCCAATCAGGACACTATTGATGGATTTCTAAGGTTCTTCTTATTATTAAATTTAATACACTCCCAAATAGCTGTCTAAAAATAATTCAATTCGGGTCAATTTGGACACCCAGTGCTGGATCCAATATGGACTAACCCAGTGAGGCTAGGTTAGGAAATTGACCCAGATTTTTTAAACAAGAAGAACTTGATGACAATGGGCTGGACGGGGATTACTCCACAGCCAACAAGTCTAGTCCTTCTTGTTACAAATTTCTATGCCTTAAATCGTCTAAAAATATACTTTACCAGGAATTCTACTATTCTAATACTATTAAAGAAAAACTATTTCAGACATTTCACCTTGCTGTGACTTTGACCTTGTTTGGATCAGTTTAAAAATCGAATGGGTTAATTGGATGGTTACAATGACAACTGTATGCTAATCCTACAAAAAGTCAACCACTTGTTCTTAAAATATCACACTAACGAGAATCTCGGACAAGCACACAAACGACCGCACAAGAAAACATTATAAAAAAAAAAAAAAAAAAACACCACAACAACATAAAAATTACTACATTACTTGGCTGTAGATATGCAAGTGTGAAAGAAGCCTTAATCAACTAAAACATGGTAACTCAATATAATGTGTACATTTTTAAATCATGAGTGATGGACATTGCAGGATTAGAATTAACTTAACTCTAGTGCTAGTCAATCATTTGAAATAAGGACAAAGTGAAAATGTAAGATACTTTTTTAACTAGTTAGAAGTAACATTAATAGTTATGCAGCATCCCCGTATTAAGTAACTTAATGTTAACTGTAAAATATTTATGAACATATTTTTTTTATAATTTATTGAATTTCCTTCATGGGAACTAAGGAGTCCAGACATGTTCCATCATGACAAGTCTAAAAGTGCATAAAGTGAGCTCCAGAAAGACAAGATTTGCCAAGGTTGGTGTGGAAGAACTTGAGCGGTCTTCACCGAGCCCTGACCTCAACCCCACTGAACACCTTTTGAATGAACTGGAACACTGACTGCATCCCAGACCTTCTCGTCTGACATCAGTGCCTGAACTCACTAATGCTCTTGTGGCTCAATGAGCACAAATCCCCACAGCCACCCCACATCCAAAATCTAGTGGAAAGCCTTCCCAGAAGAGTGGAAGTTATTATACCAGCAAAGAGGGACTAAATCTGGAATGAAATGTTCAACAAGCACATATTAGTGTGTCTTAGTAATAGTGTTTATGGTCGCAAATGTTGGCCATATATTCTGCCATATCAAGCTAAACTACACATGAAAAAAATTACGGCCTGCATCATTTTCAAAAGGTTTAACAAGATTATAAATTAAGTTAAATTTGAACAAAATCATTTCTTGCAGTTGCAGGCACAGTGGAAAATTCCAGAAAACGAATCTTGCCAACAGGTACTTGTTCCTTCTCATCTCCAGAAATTCAGCATGCTGTGTTGTGTTTGGGTATGTTTGGGTCGGGTCACCTGAACCTAACTACCTGATCCAACAACTTAAAAAATAACCTAGCATTTTTCAAGTGTACTTTTACTTACCAGTGGTGTCCGATCCCTACATACGTGTTTTAACATTAGTATTATTATTACTTTTTAACATTTACAGCCCAACATTTGTGCACTAGATTTCTAGGTTGGGGCATTATGATATAATTAAGGAGGGCACACACCAGGCCAGTGGCAGAGTCTGTAATAAATAATGCATTAAGCCGCAGGTCCAGAAATAGCGCTGCCCATTCAGAATATGTAACTATGTTTAGTCCACTCTAACGTACGTACATAAAAATTCACAAAGCTCTATTCATACGCGTGACCTCTTCAATCATGAGTCACTTCAAACCAAAACCACATTTTGAGTTTTACACTGCTATATAAAGTGTGAAGACTCAAATTCCTTTTGATACCAGTGTGATCTCTGAGCCAAGATGTGCTCATTTAAATATTGACCGTCATCCAAGAAAAAGGATTTTTGGATAGTATTCACATAAATTAGAACACTTATATTTAGACACAGGGTAGCATTAACACTTTTCAGTCAAGACTGATGGCACACACTAATATTAAACACAAACTTGATCAAACACAACAGTGAAGGTCTTGTCAATTAGAGAGATGATACTGTTGAGCCAGTTGTACTGTATTTTGCAAACTCATAGGATTCATTCAATTCTTTTTTGCTACAGATAGTAATAAATGAGAAAGTGGGATGAGAGGGGAACATGGTGGGGAAACCCTATCATTCTATTTATTGTCTACATTTCATAATCATATTGACACAGTATGAAAGCTGAGACTTGATTTAATCAGAAACCAATAAAAATAATCCCCAAACAGCTGGGAATCAGTCTTTTTTATTTTGTTTGGACTTTATACCAAAAGTCACCATGACTTGCAACTCAAAATGACAAACCGTGTCACATATGCCGAGATCCCTGACTCACAGACACAATGTTACCCAATAATCAAGGTCATGTCTCCAATATTCTCTTGTGCTGTAGTGATTATAATTTATAACTAGACACTTCCAGCTTATGATGAAGTATTTTGGAGTTTCCATTCAGTAAATTCCGCTTTGGATTTGATGTTAGCATATAGATGAAGCAGTGTCTGCTGATGCCCCCCTGGACCTGCCTGATTCATCCTGATGCTTGACTTCTGCTTGAAACAACTGCACTTCCATCTTTGGCTGTGGTAGATGTTCCTACATGGATACCCCAAAGATCTGCATTTTCCTCAACAATTTATACCAAAGTCTCATCCATTCTTCAATCAATAATCTCACCTGCATACTGTAGATTTGTACTGGCTGCTGTAATCATAAAGATCGTCCTGTTCTCATAAGGGCTCTTATTCACAATAGGCCACAATGGGACTTGAGTTAAGCGCACAGTGAGGATTTAATAATAAAATTGCACACAACACAGTATTCAGAACACAAATGTAACCACAAACTTAAAAGCTATTCAGAAGAAAGTTACACATATAGGCTGGAGCTTGCCTAAAACATGGCAGTTTTGTGCGATTGTGACCTTGTACCGAAGCGCATTTTCTTCAAGCATGGAACAGTTTTAAGTTTACACCACTGTCTGACAGTTTCATGTAGCCATGATATGACAAGCTGAAGTGTTTCGAGCACTGAAAATACACTGAATAAACTAATGAAAGCCATTCATACATAAATATGAAAAGTAGTAATTCATTAACATCATCATCCCTTTTCAGATGAAGGAAATCAGAGACAACATCTCAATCAGAGACATTGCGTTTGTTGAAAACTGAATGTTTTATGGATAAAACACTTAAAGTGAGCTGTAACCTTAGCAGATGAGGGCTTGGTCAGCTTATCCTGGAAAACATGGGCAAGGTTTCTTTGCAGGATGGTACATCAAATTTACAAAACATTCTGCACTCACATCATGATTTCATTATCTTATCTACACACAAGTAACTGTCAAAGCATGAAGTATAGTATATATTAGGGGGAAAAAATAGGATGCGCTGGATCAAGTGCCATTTTATTCTATTATTCTAATATTCCAAGCCGTAGAATATTAATGGTGGAAGCAATATAGTTTTGCAATGATTGATGAGATGATTATAATAAGGACTATTCATGCATCAAAAAAAACCAACAACTGCTGAGTCCTTCAGATTTCTGGGCTCCACTATTACGACCACCCTTGAATGGAAGGAGAACATCGCATGCCTATTCATGAAGGTACAACAGTGAATGTTCCATCTGAGGATGCTCAATGTTTCTCAACAAGCAGTGGTTCAGTTCTGCAGAACCACCACTGAGAGAGTCCAACCATCATATAGCACTGTGTGGTTCCTCCACTTCTCAGTCCAAGAAACTATTCCAAAGCGTAAATGAGTGTTCCAGAGAAGATCAGATGTCCACTCACTACCATCAATGAACTGTACACCTCCAGAGCAAGGACACAGAGCCATTTCAAAAGCAGGTGTTACCAAACCATATGAACCAAGAGAGCTTCATCCTGTGCTCTATCAACCTCATCAACCAAGACCAATGATGTTTTTCTGGGTTCTGGTCTCATACTTATCAAGCCTCATAGTCTATCACCCAGAATTTATTAAATGTTAGTCTAAGCACTTGTAAAGTCTGAATCAGTCTCTGTCTTTGAAACACAGCTGTATACGTTATACGTATGTTATATGTCCATGGCAGCAATCACACCAAGAAAAAGTCCAATACATGTCTGTGCATCTCTGATCACATAATGTATTTGCGAATATCTAATAGGATACTAGACGCCAATTAAATGTTTATTTGAATGCTTGCCATCTTATCATTGTATTAGTGTTCGTGAATTTAAATTTTTTTACTTATTTTATTGTATCATATTACTTTTGAAAGCAAAGAAAAAAAAAAAAAAGCATTTGCCTTCTTCAGGCCACATTTTCTATCCCTGATTTTTCTCTTGGCTTACACGCAAGCGAGTGCTTGTGTTGAAAGTTTTAATAGTGGTTATTAAAGTTTCAGTAGTGGTCTAGACACTACTGAAAGCCAGAGTCTCAGATGCTTCTATACAAGAAAAATCTGGCAACCTTAGAAGCATGAACTACATTCAGGTGACGTACATAATTCAAAAATGGCGCCAAGAAAATTGAATAATGTTACTCCGTAAACCAAGTTTGAATATGCACAGATTTCCTCATGTAAATATTGACAACTTTTGGATGCAAGTCGCAAAATCTACATATGACCCAGCATTCTCATACTGGTCATCTAGTCACTATTTGCCTTTATGTTTCAACAACAGTATACTATAATAATCCCACTGTCACCAAGACGACGAATGGGTTTTCTTTTGAGTCTCAGGTCGTCTCAGGGAGTTTTTCTTGCCGCTGTCGTCTTGCTCATTAGGGATCTAGATCTACATCCGGATTTCTGTGAACCTGCTTCGTGACAATGTCTACTGTTAAAATACACTATACACATAAAATTCGACTGACAGTGAAGACTGCAAGCATAAACACTCAACAGTTTTAAATGATTGGCATAATGCAATTACCAGGAGCACAAGATGCCAAAAGATGCTGGGGGATCTACTTTTTTAGGAACTGGTTAAAAACTCATACATATGTATAATCATAGATACCTCTAAGGCACTGTGCACTCTGAATACATATGCAATAGTTTCTTTTTTCATTGGCATGACCTCTGCTGCTACACCTCAATGAATATATTCAGCCATGGGATGAGTGGTATTTTGCGTATTGTGCCATTTCATTATTCATACTCTAGACACACATTGTTTTTTTTTGCCACGGGTCACAGTGAAATCTACATTAGATTTCATTAAATAACACTGAATATTAGAAAGGAAGAGGCACAAGAGAGAATGTCATGCACAGAAAATTAGGCTATAAATAATAAGCCTTCAAAATGAAGATGTGTTCTGAATAAGTGTGGACAGTTCTTGAGGTTTACAGTATTTGGGAGAACTGAGGTACAGCAGGAACGTGGAGATGAAGTGTGGCAACATCACGGATCCTCACAGGACAGCCTGCGCCGAGTCTCCACATGAAACCTGGTGAGCTCTGACAGCACGTCACTGACGCAACGTTGCAGCAATACATCATTGTGGAGCATTTTCAACATGCTGCTGATCGCTGGCCTGCAGGTCTGCCCTTGGCTGAACAGTCGGCTGTTTAGGAAACGGGTCAATAAACTGCAGACGCGTATAATCACTCACAATTAAACCCAATCAGCTTCATTAAACAGAGCCGGGGGTTTGTTCATTAAGTAATTCTCCTTCTGAGGGACACACTGAGCAACTGTTAGTCAGGATAGACAGTATATAATTAGTATATTATTAATTTGAGACAAAGACAAAGCAAGTCAGAATGACTTGCATACTGTGAAGTACACAAATCCAATTCAACTTCTGACTTCCCAGCAGTTGCAAGCGCAACTGTTTCAAGTCAGAAAAAAAAATGGATGCTTTCTCTAAGCTAGCAATTTGTTAGATTTATGCGTGCTTAAAATAAAACATCTCAAAAAGTATCTCCAGGAGTGCTCAAATTATCAATAAGTAGTATGTGGAATCTTAAAGCTATGGAAATTCATTTTTAAGTGCTAAAAAGAATAAAAAAAATAAAAGTAAGCACTTGGATTAAAACACTAAATACTACTACGTCCCACCATTTCCCCAAGTGAAAAAAAAGGATGTTCACAGTAGGCAAGCTCTCAGAAGTGAAAAACACTCAGGAAAGTTGTCTGATTAGTGCTTAATTATTATTATTATTATTATTATTATTATTATTATTATTATTAGTGGTAGTAGTAGTAGTAGTTGTTTTTAAAGGATGTAGGGTGTAGATGATAGGAAATTCTGTATTATGAGCACTGAAAAAAGTAGGGGAAAAAAGCATTAAAGGGTGCTGTTTGATCAAAATATCTTGCATAAAAAGGACCAAACCTTTCAATTATCTAACTACCCTTCAGTACTTTGACTTTGCCATGCTTCATGATAAAAAAACTAAACAAAAAAAACAACCTGAAAGTCAAATGCTTAACATACTTAAAAGACTACAATTTTTGTTTGTGCTCAGTCCAACTTGGCGAACACTGAGCTCTTGAAAAAAGTTTCTGAGAGGAAATTACAAGGTCGAGGGCTGTTTAAATGAAAATTTCCTAACCAATGTGCTCCAGGACTTGAGAACGGATGATTAAGTTGCTAATTAGGGGTACTCCAGGACCAAGACTATGAACTTCTGATCTATTAGCTGCCTTTCTCACAAGAAACACTGAGCCTCTGCTGCAACATTACTTTCTTTTATACATGAATTTATGTAAGGGATAATCCACGATTCGGTGTGATTACATGATTTTAATGCGTGATGTGGAGGCTGTGGATTATCCTGCTTACACCATGGTCGCTTGTCAGCGATGACAAGTTAAAGCGGTCATTGATGTTTGCAGTGCAAAATTTGACTGAAAAGATAAATACAATGCTTAATTTTCATTAGTTATTTTCTATACGGTACGTTAGATCTAGAATTCTGCCTGCTCTAAATCATACAGAGAGATAAAGCAGTTATAATTATAATAAATAGTTATTAGAGAGAGATTGCGTGTGTGAATTACCTGCGCATGTGCCGCGTCTCTACTAATAATGAAGCTGTGAGTTTAACTACTGTAACTGTATGTTACTATGGTTACAATTGTTTATAGGCAGAGTGTTAATTCAGAACACTGATTAAACTGACTGGAACTACCTGTGCATTCAACGGTTTGAACCCGCCAATCATAATCGAGTATTCAGACAGACCATGGCATAATTGTATATATACATACACCAAAGTGTTGCTGCGTTCTAGATTCTGATTGGTCAGTAGGTGTTGCTTAATTTTCTATAACAACAACATGCTTTGAGAGTCGTTCCAGCTGTAAAGTAAATCACAGGTTTACATTAATGTGCTTGTTCCATGTTAACATGTTATCGTAAGAACTTGCACTGTATTGTGGAGACTCAACGTAAACAGATTTAAAAAGCGTGTTTCGTTTTTGATATGATGACATTATCTGTTAGGAAACATTTACTTAGCTTTTTTGGAAGGAGTCTCCAGTGTCAGAGCTTTGCAACAGTCCAAGACTGAAGGTTTTAGACATGGGGAAAGTCTTCAAAGTAGGTTTGCGTCTTATTAAGAGAGAGGAAAAAGAGAGGCTGGTGATGGAATGACTGTGTAGCTGCTGTAATGTAAGTGCTAACAGGAACTAACTTGCCTTATGGATGGTACACGAGCTTAAATGAAACTATGAATGGATAAAATGTATGTCATTCTTTCATTAATAAAAAATACTGTTAGTTTTGGCAAAATGCTGTTGTATAAGAGAAATAAAACACTCCAGGGTGTGATGTTAATCGAAATCGTGTTCCATTTGGTCCACCAGTAATTGTGCTTATTGATGCCATGTCTCTCATTGAGGAAAACCTCCTGCTGCATACAGATCAAGCGCTCCTATATCATATCATCTTCCTCTCATCATTGCTTCTCTGTCCAGGGATTCAGCTACTAAATGTTATCGATATTACTTTCACACTGTGTGTGTGTGTGTGTGTGTTCATAGACATGCAAATTCCCTTAACTGACTGACCAGAATCTTTGTCGAAGTTAAAAGATGATGGAAAAGAGAAGGTATATTTTTTCTGTTCAACTGAAGAGTTGTTTTTATTTCAGTCGTGCTTTAACAGCTGCAAACGTTCAGCTGCTCCACTACAAATCCAGACATGTTACATCTGCACGGCGGGGGAACTAAACATGATTAAAAGGATGCACAAGTGGAGTTGAGAACAGTAGCCCTATTTTCTCCTCAACATCTGGGATGAAGAATAATAGCTAAATAAGCACTATGCAATAATTATACTTCTTAAAAACCTCTATATTTTCCCCTTGTAAAATTTATAACCAAAGGATTAAAGCACACCACATCAGCTCATAATGCTTTCTTATCCAGCTTAAAAGATGCCGGTCTTGTATCCAGTGTAAATAAGTGAGCTAGCGAGACAGAGCAAGAACGAGAGAGAACGAGAGAGAGAGAATGAGAACGAGAGAGAAAGAGAGAATGAGATCGAGAGAGATAGAACGAGAGAGAGAGACAGAAAATGAGAGAGAGAGAGATTGAGATTTGAGTGACGGATTTAAAAAAAAAGAGAGAGAAAGAGAGAGGGCACAGTTCACTGGGATTGACAGAAAAACACCAGGCCAAGACTACGTGATGGACTGAGAAGTGAAATGAAAAAACAAGAGATTCCAGAGTCTGTTTTAGAAAGAAGAGGAATATCCAATTTATTTTTATCCGTTTATGCGAGTTTCTAATATGCACATGAGATGACAAAGAAAGAAAGAAAGAAAAAAAAGGCAAGAAAATATTTTTCAAAAGCATTTCCTAGCCAAGGGCTCATACAGATACCTCAAAATGAAATACCATGGCTTTCGGTGATTTTAGACTTTTTTTTTCCCCCCACTAAAGGGTTCTTCATTCATTAATCACACCTTCATAATTTTCGAAAAGGTATGATTAATGTTCTGTTTATCTTCATGATAAATGTTCTTATTATCCGCGGTTACATTTTCTATCCAGACTGGACAGCGTCTGCATTTCCCGTGTGTCACAAATTATTTTATAATTAGTTGGATGTTATATATTTTTAGCTTTATGTCTACAAATTTATCCATACATTTTCCATACCGTTTATCCTACACAAGGTCACGGGGGAGCCTGAAGCCTATCCCAGGGAACTTTGGGCACAAGGCGGGGGACAACCTGGACGGGTTGCCAACCCATCACAGGGCACAGTCACACACACATTCACACACTACAGACAATTTAGAAAGGTCACTCAGCTTACAGTGCATGTCTTTGGACTGAAGGAGGAAACCAGAGTACCTGGAGGAAGCACGGGGAGAACACGCAAGCTCCGCGCAGACAGGGCAGATGTGGGATTCGAACCCCCGACCTAGGAGGTGTGAGGCAAACGTGCTAACCGCTTTAAGCCACGATGTTCCCACTAAAACTTAATACATAAATATTTTTCAAGCTAATTTTATATTACATATTAAATATCCATGCATTATTAAACTCATCATTAAAAACATAAATAAATTTTTAAAAAATAAATAAAATCGATCTTTCAGGATTTTTCATTATTTACATTTCAAAAAGTTGAATTCAAGCACTTCAGGCATGCTTCATTGTAAGTCCTGATGAAAACTTGGCACCTATGGTTCCAATGGTAATCTA
Source organism: Ictalurus punctatus (assembly GCF_001660625.3). Classification (NCBI taxonomy): domain Eukaryota; kingdom Metazoa; phylum Chordata; class Actinopteri; order Siluriformes; family Ictaluridae; genus Ictalurus; species Ictalurus punctatus. The sequence goes on from NC_071284.1 coordinate 9,376,354, forward strand.
CGGTGATGGGCTAGTTCGGTATACAGCTTAATATATTTTGTATGTGCTTAGCTGGCACTTTTGCACATCCAATCTGAAGTGCTGGAGCGCGCCTGAATATATTTTCATAACAGTGGAAATACTCCAGTCTACATTTTCAGATTGCTCACAATTAGATTTGTAGACCAGATGATGAAGAGAGATGTAGACAAGAAGGGAGGGTGTACATCCAAACACATCATAAACAAAATATAAAATAATCAACAAAAATAAAATGTGCTGTAAATGTGGTGGTCTACGTGGTGTTAGATCAGACACACCCATTCACACACTACAGACAATTTAGATATACCAATCAGCCTGTAACTCATGTCTAGAAAAGCAGAGTATCCGGAGGAAACCACTGAAGCACAGGGAGAACCACTGAACCACCAACCCTGGAGGTTTAAAGCAAGCGTGCTAACCACTAACTAAGCCACTTTGCGCCCCCCCCCCCCAAAAAAAAAATACATCTCGCCACATAAAGGATTTTCCCAGGCCGCCAGACATGACGGTAAAATGGTCAGATGTAACAAAGGCAACATGAAACTGAAACACACACATACACGCTCTTAAAGCCTTAAACCCAGATGGAACTGTGTGTGTCATGCCTGAGCAAACCTCTGTGCCAGAGGCAACACACTCACCCAATGACCGTCTGAGGTAAAAAAGGCAAAAATATAGACAGAGGGCATAAAATGGACAGCGTCCAGACAGAGGGAAGCAGAGATAAAGATGCAAAGGAAAGAACATTGTTCGTTGAAATTGTGACAATCGGAGATAGGATGGTGGCGGCGTGCTGAAGTCAGACCCGAGTCATTCATCACAGAAACAAAGACAGGAGAGCTAGGGGTGAAGGAGCTACACATCCATTTGTTTTGTTGTCAGAATGGGTAGAAAAGTGTGACCATCAGCCATCCTCCTGTGTCACAACAAACACATGACCGAGGTGGAGAGAGGCACTGCTGTCAAAGGATGGACAAACCCAGCATCTCTATTTCAAATTTGAGATGGATTATTAACTACATGGCTGTCCAGTTTGGGCGAGTCTGTGGATACAGTAGCCTCAGATTCCTCAGATTTCTTGGACTACTGCAGTGGAACCGAATGTAGCCTTCTGTTATTGTAACCCATCCGCCTTAGGATTTGATTTATTTGTCGTGCGTTCTGAGATGCTTCTTTGTTCACCGTGGTTGTAAAGAGCGCTTATTTGAGCTACTGAAGACTTCCCGTCAGCTCAAACCGGTTTCCTCTGACCTCTCTCATTGATAAGGTGTTTCTGCCGACAGAACAGATGCTCACTGGATGTTATTTATTTATTTATTTCTTCCCGCACCATTCTGTGTAAACTCTACAGACTGACGTGAATGAAAATCCCAGGAGAATCAGCAGTTTCGGAAATACTCAAACCAACCTGTCCGACAGAGACAACCATGCCACGGGCAAAGTCACTGAGCTCAAATTCTTTCTCAGTCCACGTTAACGGAAGCTCTCGAGCTAGATTTCCATCAGTTTATGCATTGTGCTGATTGAATAATTGCATGAATGAGCAATGAGGTGTACGAGTGTTCCTATTAAAGTGGATGTTTTTACATGCCGAATCCCTTTGACTAGCAAAACGATTAATGGTTGTAGAGAGCAGGATTACAATTTTCTTGTTCACTTTTTTCATTCTTCATCTTGTCTCTCACGTTTATAGCCACTTTTTACACGACGGCAAAGCAACACACAGAAAACTGACTAACCCAATTAATGCTTTACACAGACAAGTGACAAAAGAATCTACTGCAGTGTTGTTTTTCGCAAGGTTACAGTAGAGGTCAGGAAAATGATTGATGCCTCTCTCGCACTGTTTCCTATTTGAAGTTAGTACAGTGTGTAGTAGAGCCTGTAGGAGCTCAGACGTCTCCCACTGTCTGCTTGTTTACTCCCATTAGACCCCTCCTGAGAACACACGCACACACACACACAGTACATCCAGTATACTCTAAATATAGAAAGTAATTCATGACAATATTCTCTTTTTCCTCCTTTCTTTAAAGTGAAGAACTGATTGATTAATGCCCGACACTTAGTAGTGCCTACTCAGCATGGCTCAAGGTCCATTTCCAGAACCTTCACACTAACTGTCCCTCAATGGTAGAATGAACTTCCAACCTCAATCTGGACAGAAGAATCGATCCGTATCTTCAAAAAACAGCTAAAGACCCACCTCTTCCGTGAACACCTAACTAATCCCTAAAACACCAACCCCACATTATCCATTATTTATTATTAAAAAAAAAAAAAAAAAAAACCCTACTCTGGCTCTTACACCTCTACTCTGCGCACTTTACTTTTCTAGAACTCAATTATAAATCTTGTATGGTTGCACTACTTGTATTGTTCTCCGCTTGATATATCGCTTTGCTTGTATTTCCTCATTTGTAAGTCGCTTTGGATAAAAGCGTCTACTATTTAAAATCTGCATCCTGTGTTTGTGTTTATATATTCCTGTAAAGCTGCTTTGAAACAATGTCCATTATAAAAAACGCTATACAAATAAAATTGAATTGAATTAAACGAATAAATGTAACTTTAGATGAGTATAAGCACGCATAAACATTATGCATCTAATCAGGGAAATTGTGTTTATTAACCTTTTAATATGTTTACGGACTGTGCTTCAGGGGTTTCTTCCGGGTACTCCGGTTTCCTCCCCTAGACCAAAGACTTGCATTGCAGGCTGATTGTCATTTCGAAATTGTCCGTAGTGTGTGAATGGGTGTGTGATTGTGCCCTGTGATGGGTTGACATCCCGTCCAGGGTGTCCCCTGCCTTGTGGCCCGAGTTCCCTGGAATATGCTCCATGCTCCCCTGAGAAGGATAAGCAGTATTCATGGATGATTTAAAAGAATTTTTACAAAATATCAATTACCTCATCGCTCTGTTTCTCATTTACACTTTCCCCATTTACACCCACTCAACTTTATTACAAGCCCCACCCACTTCACATCACTAGTGGTGTCAATCACTAGATTGTCAGTGCACTATAGTGAAATCCAAATAGAACAAAAACCAAAACATTCATCCATCTTCAGTCGATGCTTTATCCTGGTCACGGTTGCAGCGGAACCAGAGCATATCCCAGGAACACTCTGCATGAGGTGGAAATGCACCTTAAACTGCTGAAACTAAACTAAACATTGCTCTTTTCTTCAAATCAGATCTGAGCACTAATAGGGTCATGTCACAGGATACACCCACATTTGTTTTTGAGATCCTGGGCTTCCTCTCTTTTTTCCCCTAGATAAATTATAAATTAGGGATATCTTTTCTTTTTTAATAAAGAGGTGACATTGCATTCTATTACATGTGATTAAAATGATAAATAAAATAAATGTGTTTTCTATTTTATCTAAGGAACGCCTGTTAAGAGTCTTGCTAACTGGGCAGCCACTGAAGTTCATGGTTACTCACTTTGCTGGTTTTTAACCCTACACCCCTGAACACAAGGACAACATAAGGCCAAGGGTCAGTCTGTACATTCTGGTGAAAGAAAGTGACAGAAATTCATTTCCTGCTTTGCTTTCCGATTCCCGTATCTGGCTCCACAAACCGCAGGACTCACAGTTACACAGATTTCTCTAATTACTGTGTCTGTAAGACTCACGGCTGGTTTTGACCCGGAAAACGACGCACCACGCCCCCTCCGCCTAGCAGTTCTTCTGTCAGAGCTGCTTTATTGGACAAATCTCAGTTGTTCTCTGGACCACAGCTCTGGCCTTTCAACTCCCACATAATGAAATACTATACGTCCAATCTGCTCGTTGGCCTTTGATGGATGCTGCAACCTTACTTTTAATGGGTCCGGGGAGAGAGCGAGAGAGACAGAACGCAAGTCCTAAATATAAGAAGACAGAGGAGAGAGAAACAAGTTCAGTCACAACTCAAGTTCAGTGTGTGCTCCTGCAGTAGTAAGACGCGGCTGGCATTCTGATGCCGTTTTCTCCTCGGAGGTAGAGAAGCGCTGTTGTTCCGCACTGCTCAGCTCGGCGAAAGAGTGAAGAGTGCTGATGCAGGCTAAATCAGGCATGCAAATTACACCCTCACTAACTTGGAAGCCAATATTATACTCATGGACGAAGGTGTAAAGTGTCTTATCCCACAACAGCTCAAGCCCATGCTACATGATCAGCATCGACTTTACCTTTCAGCATTAGAATCACACACTGCTTGAGTTTAGCTAAATGAAGTCCATATTATAGCCCGTCAATGAGATGTTATTGCCTAAGGACACCGGACCATGGAGGCTCTCATCAACTATCCATCTGCGCTGCATATCAGCAATCTGTCAGTCCGATCAGGACTGAAGGTTAAAGCAGCTACTTTTTTTCTTGTCAGCCCTTATGCATATCTGGACCGTAGAAGGATTTCAACACACGCACGCACACGCACACACACACACACACACACTTAAGTTGTCACCCTGCAGACAGCTGAGGCAGCAGTGCTATATATGCATGTGTATAAGGCAAGAAGCACAGAAAAGGAGACACACATAAAGGTAAAGGTACGGTAGTTCATTATGAACTAAACAATAATAACAACATTAAACCATTTGAAAAAAGTCCTCCTTCCCTCCCACACACCAGGGTTCTACAATGTAGTTCAATACTGTTTACTATACAAACCACAAAAATATTGCAGCCAAATGTGTATCACAACTTTAAAATTGTACCTTGAGAGTAAAGAGATGTAAAAGGAATGTTAGTATTGTGGTGGACGATAGGCAACGCTAACTAAGTGTCCTTCAGAAATCACACTGATGGTTAATGCACTAAGCCGTATATCACTCAGTTTTACTATTTATTTGGTTTATATTAGTATTAATGCACCATGTCTGCTATCAACATCAGCTTTGCTCGCTAACATCCTGCTCGCTAGCTAGTGGGACGTATACAGAGAATTAAGGAAATTACACACTTATTACACTTCCAGTAACGGTCTTTTATTTTGCATTATGTTGGATAGGAACGAGTCAATCGACACAACGCGGCGCCTGCAATTCCACCCTGATTAGCGAGTCAGGCGTGTGAAACCTGATATACTGTTGATAAACAGAAAGCACTGCCTTTGAAATTGGCATCAGTTTTTGGGGATGAAGTGAATATCTAGTTGTGGAGCTGCTCTGGGGCACGTGTCTGATTTAAAATGCACTGCAATCACATGAGGTGTGAGCATCAGTGTGACGAGGAGGAGGAAGAGGAGGAGAAGCCAGGTTGTGAGGACGGACACCTGGCACTGATTGGCTAATTGGGGGTGGGGGGGACGACACACGCATGCGCACTTTATGTTTGTATTACGTTTGGGTTAATTGTGTGTTTAATGTTATGTTTAAGTTATGGTTATTATTAAACTTCTGTTTATGACCAGCAGGTTCCTGCCTCCACCTTGCCCGACTTTTTTGTAAAAGTTTGTTATAATCAGTTTATATAAAGTCATCATGCAAGATAATTCCTGTATACAAAAAACAACAAAAAATACTTTTTTATATATATATAAAAAAGTACTTATGTTTTCTATTACTATCAAATATGAGTTACAAAATAGTAACCTTTTAAACAAATCTATACCACAGTGCTGTTGAATTCTCAAATTAATTTTCTGTAACAGCAGCTCTGACAATAGTTACGACTGTAATTCAAATCACAGGTTTATATTAACACTCAAGATTGTTGTGTCTATAGTAACAACTTATACAGGCACTTGTATGGACGATACTTCACAAACAGATTGAAAAACATGCCATTGTTAATATACTGAAATTGTTAGATTTTTTGCATTTTTCGAAGGCGTCTATAGTGAACTGAACTCTTTAAACTGTAAAAGGTAAAGATGTAATGTTTAGTTTTTTTTTTAAACACAGGAAAGTCTTCAGGATGGAGATGTTTTTGGTTTGTGATTTCCCAGTAACATGACTTAATTAATTAATAAAATAAAATAAATAAATAAATAAAAAAGGAGGCTGGTCAGAGAAAGACTGTTCCCGCAAAAATAAACAGATAGAAAGTATGACGTGTCCTTTAGAGCAAAAAAAACACTTCAGGACATGGTGCTACTGGAAAATAATCCATTAGCGTGGTAACAGTAACATCATGCCCCAAAGTGTTTTATTGCTTATTTATCAGATGTAATGCCCTTTTATGGGCACACAAGGTGTGTGCATATGTGAGTGAAAAAAGAGAGAGACAGAGAGAGTGAGTCAGAGAGAGAGAGAGAGAGAGCACGAGAGAATGAGAGAGAGAGAGAGAGAGAGAGAGCATGAGAGAATGAGAGAGAGCGAGAGAGCGCGAGAGAATGAGAGAGTCAGAGAGAGAGAGAGAGAGAGAGAGAGAGAGAGAATGAGAAAGAGAGATTCAGAGAGTGAGTGAGAGAGAGAGAATCAGAGAGAGAGAGAGAGAGAGAGCACGAGAGAAAGAGAGAGAGAGAGAGAGAGAGAGAGAGAGAGAGAGAGAGAGAGTCATCTGTTGGGACATGCTGCAGTGCTGTGAGACAGACAACACTGCCACTCCTAGGCCATCACGCTAAACTAATTCAGCATGATCTCGTTTCCCAATGGAGTAAATGTCCTGTAAATCGTACATGAAGCAAAGACATAATTGTAAATCTGTGACTTATGCTGCAATGTTGCATGAACACTTCATGCAGGATATTTCATTGCACAAGTTCATTCTGTGCTTTAGACAGCTATGTAAGGATATGTAAACCAGTCCCTCCAGGATTTTGCGATAGCAGAAATGAACGCAAAATCAAGCAATCGCCACACTATTTGGAGGACATCACTGCGACAGACCGTGAAAACAATTTGCTGCAATTGCAATTTCGCCAATTCAAGTAGTTTTCTGCAAAAAAGCACAAAAAAGACTCCGTAAATTGTATCGCAAATTTAGACAAAATCCACAGCAAAATCAAGCATTTTTGGCCGCAACAAATCCAAAAAAACCAAAAAAACCCAAAAACCCCCATAGTGGAATCCTGTATGGATCGGTAAATGTCACTTCGAAGCTGTTATGATGCAAATTTTGATCTGTAAATTCAATTAAATTCGATTTTATTTGTCAAGCTCTTTTAACAATGGACCTTGTCTCTAAGCAGCTTTACAGAAACATTTAAACACAGGATACAGATCCCAACATGGACATGCTAACGGTATCATTTCAAATATGTCATTTTAACATATGGATTGTAGCTACGACATTTAGGCCACAAACACATTCACAGATTAAGGAATCTGAATACTGATTTGCAGGTCATATTAATTACAATCTCCTCACTGATTTGACGTACAGTTACTTTTGACAGGGACAGAACCAGGACGTCCCTCAGCGCCTGCACTAACTGAAATAATGCTTCTCAGTCAAAATAGAACTACTGATGGTGACCAGAAGAGGGCTTTCTTACGTTCTTGTTGAAGGAGTCCAAGCTTCTTAATAGGGCACGCTGACATTTAAAAAGTGACATAACACTACATCTGTCACCGCTCGAGTGTGTCTCGTGGTATTACACAAAACCCTAATGCCTCAAACTTGTTTGTGTGATACGCTTTACGTTCGGTGGGTTTCCATTTACTATTTACAGCATTTGGCAGATGTCTCTTATCCAGAGCGACTTATATTTATCTCATTGATAGAACTGGGCAGTTGAGGGTTAAGGGCCTTGCTCAAGGGCTTTTGAACTCATGAGCAAAAAGTCTGATGTCTTAACCACTGAGCTACGACTGTGTGTGTAAGATTAAGACTTTTTTTTAATGTCGTCAGTGTGTGTAAGGGTGTGATCACACACGTGGCTGCTTGTAGAATCCAGTCTCGGATGTCCTGTGTCCTAAGGGAAACTGATGTCTTAGGTTATTCTGAACCAATCCACTCTTCATATGTCTGTCTGTCTGTCCGTCTGTCTCTATCTGTAAGCAGACACCATGACTGCCTGATAGAAACTCCCCGAGAGCCTTTCATGGCTGGCCTGCATTTCCCTGCTCCACTGGATATGAAATCTTATACAACCGCTTGGCAGTCACGGTACAGCCATGGAATGCGTGTGAGAATGGGGTTTCTGATCAATAAGGACACACTAAGCTTGGTTGTAAGGGGAACAAGCTGGATTTCAGCAAGGCTGTGTACTTCCTCAGAGCAACACAGGCAGGAAATGAGACGCAAGATTCAATCTAATACCGAGTTTGCCAATACTCTCAGTAGCATGAACACACACACACACTCTCTTAACACACAGTGTGCTCCTGCTCCACATCCACAAACAGAAATTTTATTATTGTGATATTTAGGAAAGCATATTTGAATGTTTAAGAGCCTGTTTTCTACTTTTAGTCACCTACAGCACCCTCCACTAATATTGGCACCCTTGGTAAATATGAGCAAAGAAGTCTGTGAAAATGTGTCTTTATTGTTTAACCTTATGATCTTTGTTCAAAGAAATTCACAAAAATACTCTGCTCTCATTGATATCAAACAATTGCAAATAAAACAGATATTTTATATATATATATATATATATATATATATATATATATATATATATATATATATATATATATATATATATATAAATAAAACATAATAATAATAATAATAATAATAATATGAAAATGTCTAAACTGGGGCCAAAGTGTCAATATTTTGTGTGGCCACCATTATTTTCCAGCACTGCCTTAACCGTCTTGGGCATGGAGTTCACCAGAGCTTCACAGGTTGCCTCTGGAGTCCTCTTCCACTCCTCCATGACGACATCACGGAGCTGGTGGATGTTAGAGACCTTGTGCTCCTCAACCTTCCGTTTGAGGATGCCCCACAGATGCTCAATAGGGTTTAGGTCTGGAGACATGCTTGGCCAGTCCATCACCTTCACTCTCAGCTTCTTTAGCAAGGCAGTGGTTGTCTTGGAGGTGTGTTTGGGGTCGTTATCATGCTGGAATACTGCATACTGATCATGCTCTGCTTCAGTATGTCACAGTACATGTTGGCATTCATGGTTCCCTCAATCAACTGTAGCTCCCCAGTGCCGGCAGCACTCATGCAGCCCCTGACCATGACACTCCCACCACTATGCTTGACTGTAGGCAAGACACACTTGTCTTTGTACTTCTCACCTGGTTGAAGCCACACATGCTTGACACCATCTGAACCAAATAAGTTTATCTTGGTCTCATCAGACCACAGGATATGGTTCCAGTAATCCATGTCCTTAGTCTGCTTGTCTTCAGCAAACTGTTTGCAGGCTTTCTTGCGCATCATCTTTAGAAGAGGCTTCCTTCTGGGACGACAGCCATGCAGACCAATTTGATGCAGTGTGTGGCGTATGGTCTGTGCACTGACAGGCTGACCCCCCACCCCTTCAACCTCTGCAGCAATGCTGGCAGCACTCATACGTCTATTTCCCAAACACAACCTCTGGATATGACGCTGAGCACGTGCACTCAACTTCTTTGGTCGACCATGGCGAGGCATGTTGTGAGTGGAACCTGTCCTGTTAAACCACTGTATGGTCTTGGCCATCGTGCTGCAGCTCAGTGTCAGGGTCTTGGCAATCTTCCTATAGCCTAGGCCATCTTTATGTAGAGCAACAATTCTTTTTTTCAGATCCTCAGAGAGTTCTTTGCCATGAGGTGCCATGTTGAACTTCCAGTGACCAGTATGAGGGAGTGTGAGAGCGATAACACCAAATTTAACACACCTGCTCCACATTCACACCTGAGACCTTGTAACACTAATAAGTCATGACACCGGGGAGGGAAATGGCTAATTGAGCCCAATTTGGACATTTTCACTTAGGGGTGTACTCACTATTGTTGGCAGCGGTTTAGACATTAATGGCTGTGTGTTGAGTTATTTTGAGGGGACAGCAAATTTACACTGTTATACAAGCTGTACACTCACTACTTTACATTGTAGCAAAGTCTCATTTCTTCAGTGTTGATACATGAAAAGATATAATCAAATATTTACAAAAATGTTAGGGGTGTACTCACTTTTGTGAGATACTGTGTGTGTGTGTATATATATATATATATATATATATATATATATATATATATATATATATATATATATATATATATATATATACACACACACACACACACACACACATACATATATAGTGTTAAATATAAGTGTGCAACAATTATTGGCACCCTTTTAGTCAATATTTTGTGCTCCCTCCCTTTGCCAAGATAACAACTCTGAGTCTTCTCCTATAATACCTGAGGAGGTTGGAGAATACATGGCAAGGAATCTGACACCAAATGTAAATTTAATCCTGTCTGAAGAGGGCGTATAAAATGTAAAATCCAGGTGTTTTTCACCTTCTTTGGTTTATGCAATACAAATGCAGCACAGCCAATGGCAGTACAAAATTATCGGGTCATTAATATTTAAATACGTTTGAGTATGAAATCTTTGAAGTAAGTGCAACTGAGTGCAATTTTGAAAAGAACTTAGCAGCCCTTGTACACACATGCTACCAAGTAAGGCCTGCGATATCGTACTACTACTGCTCACACTAAGACTTCTCCACTCCAATCGATCAGCATGACAGGTAAATTAGGCTGCTGTCTGATTCCACATTCGGCTCCCTAATTATTACCATATTACACATTTTCATCATCCCATCTCCTCCCTCCGGCAGCAGGACCATAAATGGCTGACTTATATTGAACGTCCTCCTGGACATGGAAAAAGCCAATCAACTCGAACTTGAATTGTTCATAAATCAATGTTATGCTAAACTGACCCTGTGTGAACTCAGTGTCGCTTTCTACTGTATGACTTCTGCAGGTTCAACCAGAAGCCTCACACCTAAACAACATGCATGTCACCTGAGAGCTTTCCAGCAACAAGTCACATGGTCTCTTAAGTCTTCTCAGAGTTTTTCGCCAAATCCGGTTATGACTCTAGCTCTGTGTACACGACAGAACATATCTGGAGCTGGACTGAAGCACGACTTTTTTTTTTTATTCTATTACCTGCTATAATATAAACATTAACAGCAAACACTTGAAATATTAACAGTGCTTCTCATTCCTCTCATTCAACCAACCAGCACAACAGTAACAGTTATACGGGCGCAAGACCACAGGCATTTACCAGTTCTAATTAGACACTATATTATAAACAGGATGTGTAAAGGTCATTGTACTACTGTAATGCCTACAGTCAAATACAAAGCTAAATGAATGTCTCACTGTAGCACAGTTCGTACAGATGCTTCAGAATAAATTTACAGGACTTTCAAGGACTTTAAGCGCTATTTTTCTGTTTTTAAGGACTATACAAGAGACATCATTCAAACATAGTTTATTTCTTCTTTTAAAAATTCCAAAATAAAAATGATTAATAATAAAAAAAGCTACAACCAATTTTTAGTGTCAACCATTTATACGTGCTTGCTTCTTTCGTACTCTTTGTGCTCACATACTGTATTTTAATACAGTCGAATTCCCAATAAAGCTGTTCTCATTCAGTGCGTTTACATGGACAATAATAATCCACTATTAACCCGATTAAGACAATAGTGTGATTAAGAAACTACCATGTAAACAGCAATTTTTAATTACCTTAATCTGATTAAGGTTATACTTGAAGTAAACACTAATTGAATTAAGACAGGTGGAGTATTCCTGTTTTAGTCGCATTATGGACGTGTATTACAGACATGTAAACACCTAAATCACATCATGAATGTCGTGTGAGAGTTTTCACCGCATTTTGCGACAGGACACATACACACACGGCAGCGCTCAACATTTTACGGCGAACAAGAGAGTACGGCTGTGTCCCAAACCGCATACTTTCCTACTATAGGCCTGTAGTGGGGAAAAATACATGTATCTCGGCTAGTATATAGACGGTAAGTACGTGGTTTGGGACGCAGCCCACGGCTTCAAGCAGTTGTCTATTTGCACGTACAGCCTGAAAAATAATTAACTGCACTTAAAGCATTCGAATAATTTTTTTAAAAAATATAAAACACCCAAAACTGTATACGGTACCATAACGAAGACCAACAGTATGTTGATATGTGTATGCGGCGCGGTGACGTAATGACGTGTGCTGTTAATCTAATTATGTTCTAGAACATGTAAAACGGGTACATGAAAGGAGTATTCTAAACGCGACTCCTAAAAGTAAACACCTTAATCACATTATTATCTTACTCAGAGTAAGGTCAATAATTAGATTACTGCTGTCCATGTAAACGTAGTCACTGACATTTGTCTGTTTCTGTTGTCAGACAATGTATGAAACGAGTATGAAATAGTGACAGAAACGCAGCCCATTAAGACTACATGTTAACCAGCAGCTGATTTTCACTGCTAAAATCCTGATTTTATAACCGCGGCATCGTCTGACAAAATCGCCATACACACAAGTTAAAGACAACAACTGTGCTGTGATGTCAGCAGTGTTGGGGAAGATACTTCAAAATTGTAGCTTTTCAAGCTACAAACTACTCCTAATTTGAAGTAGTTAAGCTACACGTAGTCAAGCTACCCTTTTAAAAACGTAGTTAGCTACACTACAAGTTTACATTTACGTTTATTCATTTAGCAAGCCCTTTTATCCAAAGCGACTTACAAATGAGGAAGTTACTTACAAAAAAGTAGCTAACTACACTGAAGCTACTTAAATGGGCAACATTTTTAATAGGTCATGATTGTGAATCAGCTTGCGAATAATTCTGCATAAAGAAATTAAACACAATTTGAAAATAATTCGGAACAATTTTGAATTTATAATGTGCACATTAGGCTACTTGGCAATTTAACATGACATGACGTGTTAATTTCTGTATGCGTCCTTATATTTGGGCTTGAACTCCTGGACGTCGTATTAGAAGTATTCAAAGTGCTGGTATTTTAACCTTTGGTTTGCAAAGATTATATATAAAAGGTGTAAGATCTATTATTTGATTCTTTAAGGCACATGAACTTCGACTAAAAAGGCCATGGGTAATTGGTTCTCTCATTATCGGAATCAGTCACCAAGAATTGTATTCATGTTCTATCGAAAGTAAACACTAAAGTTTTTTGTGATTTCGTATTTATATATTTACTTTTAAAAAATAATACAAGCACTTTTTAAGTACCGTTAGATAAAAATGGCTGTTTTCAAGGTTTTTCCAGAACTTAAATTTAAAAAAGCCAAATTCAAGCACCTTCTACGAACCCTGCTGTAGGGTAAGATGAGGTAAAATGACACTACAGTGAGGGGGAAATGAGTGACGCTTCATTAATGCTTTTCTCAGGACTATGGCACCCTCTTCTGGCAATTCATGTACGCTCAGGAGTCCTAAGGGCTCTGCTATGCTCTGACAATCAGCTCAAATGGATGTTAACTCCATTAATCCAGTGCATTACCTCTGCTGCAGTGCTGTTTGATTGTTTCATTGCGTTCTGGTCTGCTTCTTAAGTAGGCAGCATTTCCATTCTGGATACAGCTACCTGCCAAGCTTGCTTATTTTGGGCATATTTAAGAGCAATGTCGCACTTATGTTTCTCTGAGTAGAATAGGAATGTAAACACATACAAATACATAATTCTCAATGAACAGATAATGCATTCTAAACGAGTGGGTGGTTTTTACATTCATGTAGGTGAGAGCGAGCGAGATATGAAGCATACAGGACAAAGAAACGCCTCGATCATTAACATGAACGTATAGGGTTTATTCATTCATCCTCAGTTTGCTGTCTTCACTACTTCTATATTGGATTGAGAAGATAAACTCAAGAGAAGATAAAGGGGCCAACAAAAATATAAATGGCCCTTAAGCACCACTGTATCTGCTCTAGCAATGTCCCTCTGTGACGTCAGAGCAGCAGACAACCGCTAATTCCTCACAAATAATGAAAATACAGCACCCACCAAAAAAAAAGAAAGAGAAGAATAGCACCGGTATCACTGAATACATCGAAAATATTCAACAGAAACACAATGTGTGGCACAATTCCTCTTTGGTTAAAATGCTGCCACCATAATCTCCTATCTCAGTGTAGAAGGTTATGTATGTGTTGGTAGTCTGAATAAAAATGGCATTACCCGTGATGCGGTGCTGTTTGGTGCTGACACGGTTGCTAATCTGGACAGTGCAGCATAAGTGTAGCATAGCCATCATTGTTAGAATCATCACCACACTCTGCACAAGCAGAGTCAGCTCAAACTGCTTCCCGACCCTGCAAACACACACACGCAGACACACACACAAATATACAGTCTATAAGACAATACTACTGTAATTTGGGTTCCTGTTTCCTTATCACTTCTAGCAAAGTATATCCTGAGAAACAGTACTGTGAAAAGCAAAGAATTATTTCTCCTGCGCTCACCAGAAGAAGATGCGCAGTATATTAGCGATGAGCAGAACCAGGCATACACGGGTTGAGAAGCCCTCAGTGTTGTTGGTCTTCTGGATCTCCTGGTACTGGGGGATGTATGGCACTGCACCCCCAAACACCATCACACACGAGGCCAGCCATGAGAGAAGAGTCCACGAGCTCTCCATTAACCCGATTGACTCCTCCAGTTCAGGGTCCATGGCCAAAAGCCCCACCAATACCACCTCCTCCTCCACCACACCCTCTGCCGCCGCTGCTGCTGCTGCTACTCCTGCTGATACTGCTACTAAACTCATACACTGTCTTGAAATAATCACATAACAGCTTAAGTTTAATTTCACACATAAAGGAAAAGCACAAAGTATATCAGTAAAAAACAGTAAGCATATTGCAGTGCTCTTTCAAAAGAAGATAAGGATAAATTGCAGACCTAAACACCTTACAGGATCACACTATTGCTTTAAAGGGGTAGTTCGTTATTTTAACTGCCCCCTGCTGCCTGCAAGGTGAACTGTAATTGCAAGGAACAATCTATTCATCCAACCTTCCACCTCCCCTCTGTAGACATTATAAGTTGTGTTTTAATCTATTCACTCTAGCTGGAGGCACGGCTTATATCCAGGCCAGAAAAAGCAAATAATCAAACAAACAAAAAAAGCCTGAAACTATCCAGATCCAGTGCATGTGAAAATTACAAAGCTCACCTTTTCTATGTTTACTTGAAAATTTATATAATCATTATCATTTTGGAACCAGCTTTAACGTGTACAAACTACACCTTTAAAAAGGAAAAAGAAAAATAACGTTTAATAAATAAAAAATAATAACAACATGCATCCCCTTAAAATATCAGGAAATGTACTTTTATTAAAAGAAAAAGGAATGAGAGGAAACAAAATAGTTTCCTTTTGACTGTAGTCCTGACTTCATTTTTTATTTTTTTTTTGACTGACTGAACTCAAACATTTTCCTGTACGGGTCTATGCATGCTCCTGAATGCAGCTACGCAGACGCTGACATTAGAATTGTACTGATTCACCGCCTCACCTCAAACAGGATTAATTACTCACCTCAAACAGGATTAATTACTCACCTCAAACAGGATTAATTACTCCCATTGTGTTCCTGCCCTTCCTTACCACAAACTGAACCTGATGGTGTGAGCTTTTTTTAACTGGGTGTGAATGAGCGCTAAGTAGTCTGTAGCAATGAGAGAAGTGACTATATTCTCACACAGGGTTGCACTAAAAATGTCAAAATCCAATTTCAGCTCAGCCTCGTGCCACCACCTCCCGCTTTAGGAACTCTTTCATCATCTAAATGCAACAGAAGATTTTCCATCATTTCCTCTCCATGTGGAAAGCTGCAGATTAAACACCACTTTCTAGAAATAGCTCCATTAAAACTTCCTCCAAACTTGCCTCCTCAACCCCTGGCCCTTTATTCTCAGCTAGATAAGACTGCTCCCGCAGAAAGTCTGTACCCACTGTCCTGAGGAATTCTTTCCTTCTCCCATGTAGGTTTGAGGATCAGCAAGGAAAACAAAACTTCTGAAAATCGATAATGAGCTAAACCTCAGCAAAAAGGAGGTCTGTCTCGAGAGCCAACACTGAAGAGTTGACCATAGTGCATGATCTAAAAAGCCCCAGGAGCGGGACATATTTGCCTTCTCTAACTGGCGAATTGTAATTTCTCTTACTCACTTGAACTCTCTTAACCATCACTAGATGTCTCCCAATCCCTTTATATCAACACTTTGCCTTTTATGTTATCTAAAGCAACCAAGGCCGTTTAAATCGCACCTGATCAAGCTGACCCGGGAGATGTCCCAGGTCATCGTCCCTCCTTATCAATATTTGACGCACATACCTCCTGCGTTTGTACTGTCATCAAATTACAACACGGATCATATGCAATATAAAATAGGTCATATGAAAATATAAAACATATTTTCTGATTCTTTTCCACACCACCACAACACTTCTCTTATTTTTCCCCCTCTTAGACCACAGGGCCAGGATTAGGTTCTTGAATGTCCATCAGTTCCCAAACGGTTATAAATGGCTTTCAAACATTCCTCATAATTCTAATCACTACACACAACGCACGCACATACTACTGAATGTATAACACACTCATGCACATGAAAAAGTATCCACGGTGATAGGGTCAGTGTGTTGCTGTAATGTATGCACTGTGGTAATTCATCAGCAGTGCTGATGTCCTCTGGAAACTTTATGCTGCAATAAATACTACCTAGTATATGTACATACTAGCATATACATAGGTGTGATTATTGTTGTGCAATTATTCACTGTAGCTCATCTGTTCCTGTGCATATTCACATAGACACTCACTCTCTACTCAATCCACCAATAAAAAGGGACCACCATAAGACCACTACTAAACAGATATTATTGAGTGGTGTACCATACTCAGTGCAGTGGTGACACTGATATGGTAGTGTGTGGGTGTGGCACTGATATGAGTGTATCAGGCACAGTAGTGCTGTTTGTTTTTTTTGTGTACAGGCCAGTGCTTCTCAACCGGGGGGGGGGGGGGGGGGGGGGGCACATGGAGAGATCGGAAGGGGGTGCAAATTGTTTTCAACAACAAAAAAAAAAGCACAGACAAGGCATCATTTGGGTACTCGGTGTATCTGTCTATCAATCAATCAATCAATCAAAAACAGATTATAGATCATTATATAATCATTATACCTGGTCTCCTGCAATAAGGGGGGGGGGGGGGGGTGTCATGCCACATGATAGGGGAGGCTTGGGGTGGGACTTTATTTACAAATGCTTGAGAACCTCTGGTATAGGCTATGGTACACACCTACCTTGTTGGTCTAGTGTAGGTGTACAATTACAGTTAACCCTTCATCAGGACAATCGTGAGTCTACTGACAAAATTACATTGTTACGACACCACTTCCTTGACAGTGCTAACCTGCTATACAAAGCCATTGGTTGCCAGGAACTGCTATTCAAATCATGCTGTTTGTGGCATATTTGCATGAGCAAGGACTTTGGTGAAACAAGAGGAACACAGAAAATCTTCAGCAGTGTGCTGTTAGCAGAAAATGTTGATTTTTGTGTGATTCTTGTTTTGACCTTAATATATGATAAATTCACACAGTGTACGTGAAGTCTATAGCGTCCAGGCTGTATGAATAGTAAAGGAAACGCTTGAAAGGAAAAATCCACCCTGGACACTGGTATAGGAATCATTATAATTAACATGTGATCTTCGGTGGTGTCCAAGGTTTATTCCATCCGTCCAATGCTGTGTTTATCTGAGTCGGTTTTAGAATACTCCTTTCATGTTCCAGTTTTACATGTTATAGAACAGAGATCGATTAACGGCACACGTCATTACATCCCAACGCCACGCCGTCTGACATTCCCTCCAGAATTTCACGCATCAACATCCCGTTCGTCTTCGTTATGGTATCGTATACAGTTTTGGTAATTTTCATTTTTAATTTTACGAAAGCTTCAAGTGCAGTTAATTATTTATCATGCTATACGTGCAAATAGACGACTGCTTGAAGCCGTGGGCTGTGTCCAAAACTGCGTAATTACCTATAACATAGTAGCCGAAATACATGTATATCTCCTACTATATAGTAGGTAAGTACGCGGTTTCAGACGCAGCCGTGCTCACTTGTTTGCCGTCAAACGGTTGAGCACTGCCGTGTGTGTACGTGTCCTGTCGCAAAATGCGGTGAAATCTCCCACACGACGTTAATGGTGTGATTAAGGTGTGCACACGTCTGTAATACACTTCGATAACACGACTAAAACAGGAATACTCCACACGTCTTAATTCCATTTGTGTTTACTACGAGTATGACTTTAGCCAGATTAAGGTGATAAATAATCGCTGTTTACGTGCTAGTTTCTTAATCAGAGTATTGTCTTAATCGGGTTAATATCGGATTATTGTTATCCATATAAAAGTACAGTCTGACGCCCCCCCCTCCCCCTACCGTGATGTCAGCACGGTACGCAACCACTAACTTCTGACTGGAATTACATAAAAACAGCACAAACCAACAAATTAGCACTATATTCACCAAACGAAGAGTTTCCCTTTAAATAACATCGAGTCACTTAAGCATTTCATGGGGGCTGGGATTTTCTTCACACTACTCACTTTGTTCTTCAGCTCAAGAGTTTATATCGACTTCCTTTTAATTTCCCGACTCGTTTAGGTTGTCGACACAAACACAGGATATTGTGTAAACGGATAAAAGCCAGTATGTTGCAGTGTTTTCTCGTTTATCACCGAGATACAGCACTTGTAGAAACACCAGACGCGCGTTTGGCTAATCCTAGTAGTCTAAGAATAGCGCGCGCGCCCTTAAATACTCCAAAAGTGCACGAGACAGCTATTCATGCTGTTAATCTGAAGAAAGAAAGAAAGAAAAACAACACACAGTAGTGTCGTTCTGTTGCGTTGACTGATGAGTCATAGGTCTTCTGTTTCACATCCACTAATACTGAGTGATTAGAAAATCAGAGAACTCGGTCTCAACACTGTAGTGAAAGCTGAACGGAAACGCCACAAGCAACACTGCAGCAGACACACCAGATACAATCTTTTAAGGCTCTACAACCTATGCTGTTAAGAATTTCCTGCTTCGGTATGCGAACTATGACACTATCAAATAAAACTATATATATTATATACACGTATTTTGTCCAGCTTGATATTAGAAGATAAGCTAACGTTTACCTCTACTAGGCGAAGATTACAGCCAGCCCGAGTTCCTGTCTCCTGTGGGGTGCAGAGTTATCACTACACTGGTGCGGTGTTTATTCAGCGTATAAACCCAATGCTTCACTGGTCATTCAAAAAGAAAAAGGGGTTAAATAATAAGGAAGAAAAACAGTTACCGATGGAGTCTCCGGGTTAACTATGAATGCATCTTCTAAATACAGCACAGCCCAAATGATGAATAGTGGGGCGGAGTGGAGCATATGTAGAGCCAAAAGAAAACAAATGATACCTAGGACAACAAATAACCTATTTTACATCAGATTATTTAATATGTATATAAATATTTATGTAATATGGTCAGGGTGTGTTTTTGTTGTTGTTTTTTTTTGTTTTTTCCTTTGAGAATGCCATTGTAAGGTTAGGAAGCTGAAATTCCTCCCTACACGAGATTTCGTTTCGGTCTCGCGAGACTTCCGCACGATCTCGCCGGTGGCTTAGTCAACAACTGAATGTTTATTTCTGGAACACGTAACATTTTTTAGGTGTATACTTACTTTGAATCGCTTCGGCATTTTGGTTGATTGTTTGTTTGCTTTTTCGCCCCTGCACAGACACTAATTATGGCAGAGACTGATCCGAAATCAGTACAGGATCTTACAGCAGTGGTGAGTTTCAAACATCGGGTTGCTAAACTAGGCGAAGCAGGGCTAGTCAAGCTAGCTAGCATAACAACCGATACGCCAGGCTTTCTGTTAAATACTGGGCGTAGATGCTCTGTGAAGTTATATTAGATAATCATAATAATAATGTAAGTTGGTGGTGTTGTTTTGCTATGTGACAGGTGCAGACGTTGCTGCAGCAGATGCAGGACAAATTCCAGACCATGTCAGATCAAATCATCGGGAGAAATATCCTTCCTCTAATGACTGAACACTAAGCATGGAAAAATGTAGGCGCGCACACAACATCTAGAAGTGATCTTATAATAGTTCAGGTGTTACGCTTGAAGAAACAAGTAATATCAGGCAGATGTTTGTCAGTGATACACCACCAAGCTATGTATGAATTTACACTCCAGAGTAGTGATGAGTCGATTCCTTCATTTTGAACGAATCTTTAATATGACTCGAGAACAGCGAGTTGTCTCAGAGAGTGATAACGTTTACATGGACAGCAGTAATTTAATTATTGACCTTACTCTGATTAAGATAATAATGTGATTAAGGTGTTTACATGAGTCACTTTTAGAATACTCCTGTCATGTTCCCGTTTTACATGTTATAGAACATAATTAGATTAACAGCCCGCGTCATCGGGTCACCGCGCCCCGACGTCCCTCCAGAATTTCACAAACATACAGCTCGTCCTCGTTATGGTACCGTGTACAAGTTTGGGGTTTTTTTTTAAGTGCAGTTAATTATTTGTCATGCTGTACGTGCAAATAGACAACTGCTTGAAGCCGTGGGCTGCGTCCCAAACCACGTACTTACCAGCTATATACTAGCCGAGATACATGTATTTTTCCCCACTACAGGCCTATAGTAGGAAAGTATGTGGTTTGGGACGCGGCCGAACTCTCTTATTCGCCGTAAAACGGCCGTGTGTGATCGTGTCCTGTCGCAAAATGCGGTGAAAACTCTCACATGACGAGTAACACGGACACCTCCATGCTCGTCTTTTTTCTTTCTTTTTTCTAAGCAACAAGCTAGCCTGCTAACAGGTAACGCTCCTCAAAACAGCGAATGGTATAGTCAGTGTTCTAGACGCAACACTCTAAAGTATATACAGCAAACCTGATTTAAAGGTAAGAAGTGCAGCTCATGCTGTGGCAGCCATATTGATTTGACGTCACATGCTGAACTCTGGGGAACCTGCTGCAAAACGAAACAAAACAATAGAAGCAGTCATAGAAATTCAAAACATACACACAGCTAACCTTTAAAACCACTACCATTATTGGTTCTTGATGGTATCCACCAATAGAAGGCAACAAATTAGCGGTAGAGATCCCCAGGGATCTGTTACAGTTTCTATTAAAACCAATACAATTCCCATTATAACCATTACAAATTCTATGAGAGTTTCTATTGCTTTTTTTTTTTTGTTTTTTTCCTAGTACGGAATTGAGGAGACCTTCCCAAGTTCCCAGAGTAGGACTTTGGTTACGAACTCTAGTCAAACCTAGCACATGTAACAAAGTTGGAGAAACTTGCAGAGCGGTCTTGGTCTACTCCACTTTGCAGAACCTTGTAAATGCTCTTAGATTAAGTTTGTGTATTCTTTAATTCAGACTACAGGTTTTCAACTGAGGAGATGGTCAGTGCCCAAACACAGGGTTTTTTGTGTCCCACAGTCATGTGTTGATCTCAATGCATATTCTGATTCAATATCATCTGAAATCAAGTTTGGGGCTAAAATATTCTCCTGGAGAAGGTTAATGAATTAATTTTCACAAGAGTTCCATCATGATGACCAGCCATCACCCACAAATTGATAGTGTGCATGGATAAAAAAGTGTCATTTTTGGTTTGAGCTGACTGTGATCCTGTTGTAATTCCAACGATGCTTGGCACCAAGTGGTGTGTTTAAATGTTATTCTGTAGATGCAGTTTACACAGACACAATTAAAATGAGCCACAAGTAGGTATTACATTTTGTGTTGCTTCTACACACCCTAGTCCTCTAATACACTCCACCCTACCTGCCAAGCTCTTAAGCTTACTTTAGGCATGTTTTTAGATTTAGCAGTGGAGGAGCTACATTGTTTCGGTGCATATTTAGCAGCGTCAAGGGAAGAATTTGCATACCAAAAGCCACAGCTGCATAGTACTCCATCTGTCTTCCTTAACAAGACTCACTTGATGAGATGAGTACGCGCATTGATGACCTGGAGAAGAACATCGCTGACCTGATGACCCAGGCTGGCGTAGAGGAGGCGGAAGGAGAGAACAAGGCCAAAGAACCTGAGGCCTCTTAATGAAGGTATCATTTACACTCAATTGAAATATCTGACCAAGCTTTGTTTGAAATTTGGTGTCATCACTTGATTCGAATTTAGTGTACAGCTGTTACAGTAGACCTAAAATCAGCTATTCTCTTGAACAGGTTGCCCAGTAACGATGGAGTAAAGGAAACTTTTCGAGAGCAGCAACCTTCCCCCGTAGTGCTGCCTGCTTTGATTTGATGTATTGTTGTATAGTTCTTTTTATACTGACTTCAACTAATACCGATGGATATTCCTGATAGTGTTCTATAATATTTAGGGTTTTCATTATGGATAGTGCATATCATTTTTTTAGGCCTCTTTAACACCAGCCAGCGGCATGGCTGAGGCCTGTTTACTGTAATATGAGCACTAGCTATGTGCCGAACAAACACCATTCCAGTTTCAACTGAGTTTGTGCTATTAAAATGGTTTCATACAAAACAGTTCCTGTGATATTTTTCCTTTCTCTTTTTAAATCACCAACTGCATTATTGCTGACTTTGCTAATGAATGAATCCCTATACTTCAAACAAAGACATTGAGTACAGCATATCTAAGTATTCATGAATGTGGAGCATTACATGTATCACCTGATCACATCGTACAGAGGTGCCAACATTGTTAGGATTGTCTTTTTAGCAGTCGGGGGGGGGGGCAACAGAACTTTACTACAAAAACCCTGTCAAAGGTCAATGCTTGAGAGAGCTAATCTGTTTCAGATGTGTGCCTTGCAAACAGCGAGGCAAAAGTTGTTTTCTATATTCTACGTTTCTAAAAACTTGTTTCCTCACAAGACTGAGATTCATGAATTGACAGGTCAGATTTCTTCTAGATAAAGTTGGTGCAAAGAGAAAGTATCTTTGATATCCTGGCCCTTTCCCCTTCAGTTAATATTCCCTTTCACATCGTTTTATTTGTGTTTCATCTGACCAGTGTGCAACTTGAAAGGCAGAAAAGTGCAATAA
Organism: Ictalurus punctatus; assembly: GCF_001660625.3. NCBI lineage: Eukaryota > Metazoa > Chordata > Actinopteri > Siluriformes > Ictaluridae > Ictalurus > Ictalurus punctatus. The sequence goes on from NC_071284.1 coordinate 9,399,439, forward strand.
GCATGTCACATACTGTACTGGCAGATGAAGGGGCCAGAAATCATAAATGCTACAGCAGACATCACTGCACAGAGACTCGCAAACAGATGCAAATCACCTGCTGCAACAGGAGAAACCATATCGAACCAGTAGCACTGAGCATGCATTAACGGTGCCAGCCTTAGTCACTGGGGAGTCCTGTGTGGTCTGGATGCGTTTGGCATGGTGGCAAGGCTGAAGGAAGAGCAGTAATCCTCTGGGCACTGGAGGAGGTAGTAATGCCATAGCAGATCAACATCTACCTGTGTAATCAATGAAAATACACACATCCACCAAAAGAGGATACTTCCATACAATACACTTCTGCTCGTAACAGCATTAGTTAAACTGTAGGGCCCTGTACAGACAAGTCTTCCCCACAACACCACACTGCAACGCTCTCGCCACTAGCTTCCTGTAGCTTCCTTCATCCAATTTAAAACACTGACGACTCACTTGCAAAGTCCAAAACTAATCACCTACACGAAGGCACTGATTAAACCCAGCTCTGCATCACGATCCCTTCGAGTCACGATCACACAAGTCTTGACCTGTAATCCCTCAAGACACAAGGAAAACTGGTTTCGAGACTCTTTTGTCCTGCCTGTCTTCAAACAAAGACCCACCTCTTCAATAAACACTGAAGTGAGCAGTAAATCTACACATTCTCTCTCTGTGTAGCTGTACAAACTCCCACACTAACTCTTATCTAACAGGATTTAATCAGACTCTGGCCTATTTGTACTACGTAAGGACATGTTTATATATAGATATATACTACAGAGCACTCCTGTAAGTCGCTGTGGATAAGAACATTCTGCCGAATGCTGGAAAAGTTCATGTAAATGTAAATATTTACACAACCACCAGAAACCCTGATGCAGGTGGAAAAAAGAGCACATTAAAAGAGGCTTACAAATAACAGCATTAATGGTCATGGATGCAGGTTCTGAGTAATAGTTACGCGATGCTGAGTATAGGAAACATATTCAAACTATTTATTGAAATTTACAGTAAAAAAACAAAAACAAAACCAAAACAGTCCAGTTGCTGAATTTATATTAAAAGAACACAGTAAACTGACAGCATTTTAAAACAGCTAGTAACAATTTATGCTAAAAGATGCATCTATAAGAGCTTGGATAAAAATAGAACGTTAAAGTTTAACTGGAACTGTAGATGCTTGGTTTGGGATTAAAACAAAAAGTTGCGTTCAGTCATATCAATGGCCCAGGCAAACTTATCCCTCTGAGTCTTGTTATAAATTTTATCCAGTGGCACCTCCATGTTCTTGCACCTACAAATCAGGTCACAGGGGGGGAAAAACGAAATAAATTGGAGGATATTCTGACCATTTTCGATGCACAATAGTTTAAACCAAAGAAATGGTATGACTGTGTGTGTGTCTTTGGTGGTCTTGGTAATACGTGTCAGACGTTGCTGTAGCTAAATTCTGGAACCCAATAAATCAGAGTTTTTCCTGCCAGTAATATACCATACTGAGACATCTCTATTTTAAGAAAACATTATTTTGTTGTGTAACAAACTGTTCAGCAGAGGTAAAAATATTCAGACTTATTTTGCCCATTTCCAAGTCTTCCTTCAAGACTCGTCAAGCCAGCCATGCACAATTTTTCAAACTTGTTGCTCTTGCAGTAGCACAGGGCAGCGTAACACACTTGGAGGAAGGTGCTATCCACCCCCTTCTGCATACACAAGCTCATTGATGTCCACAACTAGCTAGTGTCGCTGTGATCGACAGGGGAGAGGGGGAGAGAGAGAGTATGCCGGTGAACAATTTTGCTCTCTCTTGACTTTCGGAAATGGATGGCTGTCAGGATTTGTCCTGTGTGATCTCCAGACTACAGGCTGAATTGTGTAGATATGATTCCGAAGATTTGAATTGATGCAACAATCATAAATCAATCAAATCAAAAGAGGTAAACAATTATATTCGTCATCGTCATTGAGAAGTGAACGATATGCCTAGTCCAGATTTTGAATGAACTCAGTCCCATCAGTGGCTACTAAACGTAACTGTATCGTAGCAGATTCAGTGGTATCATCAAATAGCTTTGCCTTATAAATTGACATCAAGTCGTATCGTGTTTAAGCCTGAGCTTTCCACCCTGAATAACAGCCTCACCAGGCCACACTGATGCGTGGGTCCAGATAGTTTAGTTTGGAGGTGCTCAGGGCGATCTGCTTGTTCTCTTCTCGGTCTGTAGCCTGAACCTCCATCCTGAGCAGCTGCTCTTCACTGCGCTGCACTGCCTTCTTCTTCTTCTCTACCACACTAAACACACACACACACACACACACACACACACACACAGTTATAGCACAGAGAAAGTCATGAGGTACTTCAAACTGAATAATAATAAACAAAACAAAAAAATAATAAAAGTAATAATAAATAAAAAAATTTGGATTACAGTTAATTAAAATGTGTACAATTGATGATTTTAATAAACGGAGTTTCATTCCTCTCGTGTCCTCATAGGAACAACAAGGATGGACAAAATAAGGAAGCACATTAAAATGAGAAGCACCCTCATGAAAGCTGTACTGTTCACTTCATGAAAGGGAACTTACACCAGCAGTTTGCTGTCTGAGCTCCTTTTGGCTTCCTTCTTAGCCTGCTTCAGCTCCTTTTTAGCAAGCGCTAGCTGCTCTTTCCTACTCACAATCTAAAAAGAGAGAAGCACGATAAGGTCATATATCCAGCAGCAAAGCCTCAAGAGATCAGACCGGGATATAAGCAGAGTAACCCATATAACAAACACACAGCATATAAATGTGCTGCAAGAGACATTAATAAAGCTTGAGTAAGCTTGAAACAACTGCAGCGTCATGCAAACTATCTAAATAATGTGTAAAAATGTGTATTAGATATTGTTTAATAAGTTTTTTTAGATATTGTTTAATAAGTTAATAAGTTTAATTCCTTTTTTTTTTTTTTTTTCCCCCAAGCTATTTCTGTGATTCCTCACCTTAGCCTGCAGGTTGGCCATGGACTGCTCGAAGGTCTTTGGTGGCGCCCGCTGATGGTTACAGAGAACTGCAACCGCACGGTTCGCTCGGTTATAGGACAGCAGCTTCTCCGCCGGGTTATCCGAAGCTGGACGAGATGAGAGATGAGTTTATGGATGATAAATCATCGTTTAGCTTTTCTGCATGGACAATTCTCAATTCTGACGCATTAATCATTTGATGAATTAATTCATTTCTATGGCGTGCATTTTTGTGTTTGGTCCTACATTTATACCAAGACAAATAAAGCGAACTAGGACACAAATGAGTTCCATATACTAGGAAAGAAGCGTTATAAATTTCACTCAGGAAGACAAGCTCCTTTATAGGAAATTGCAAACGCTGACTAATTGGATTTTAGGAAAGTTATCAACTTCTGGTTGGACTGCATAATACCACCCCATTTTGTTTTTATTCCTTACTTAGAAGGGGTGAGGGAATTTCATACAAACCCTGACAAACAAATCAGTGCTTGAACATGTGAGACAGTGTGTAACACTACATGTCTTCCGTCAGTGACTTGATTGTTTGCACACACACACACACACACACACACACACACACACACACACACACACACACACACACACAGCACAATAGCATTATCGCATACAAGGGTTATTTTAATTATGGTTTTGTTAAAAAGAAGAACAAAAGTAAATCTCACATACCTGTAGTTGCAATCACTAGTTAGTTTACGTTTTATTTTGGCTTAACAAGGTCAGGACGTGAAGTGAACTGAAATCAGGGCTGCAAATAGATGTAACGAGATGTACATTTTTTAAAAGATGATAACTACGCATGTGTGTGCTCTGTGGCCGCAGCGGTGATAGGTTGAATTCTTGTGCAATGAAGTATCCATAATAAACAACACTTGTTCTTCCATTTTTCTTAAGTCAAGTCTCCATTCATGTTCTGTGAGCAAAGCCACTCACAACTTTGAATGTTTGGCAGCCTGGACACAGGAAGCTATTATACATCAGAGAAAGGTGTCAGACAGCAGGTTATTAAGGTGAAAGGGAAAGACGTATTAAGAACTACAACACGTTTTATTTTTGTCCATCTTAAAGCCGCACACACCGTATATTCAGACAGATGTGTAAATCGTCCGACTTGATAGCCGTCACAATACGAATCTACTGGTGATTCCTGATGTTATCGTCAATGGTCCCAAGCCTACATTCTGCTGTGAGCTAATTGTGCTGTGAAAGTCACACAGCTCTCTGTAGTGCAAATATGTTTTTTAAATCCTGCGTTCTTCACTTTCAGAGTATGAACCTCCCTATCGCCATGATCATTTCTTTAATCCAGGCCGACCTTTAATCCAGCCAGGAAATGCTGTTTTAAAGCAGCAGAGAGAGAGAGGGGGAGAGAGAGAGAGAGAGAGAGAGAGGGAGAGAGAGGGGGAGAGACAGAGAGAAAGGGAGAGGGGGAGATGGAGAGGGAGAGAGAGAGAGGGGGAGAGAGAGAGAGGAGTGTTTTTAAATCCCCTGTAGCCACTTTGTTGTGTATTAAAGGCTGCTGTGTTAATCAATAACTGTTTCAGTAACTGATCCAACAGTCGAATGACAATTATCCCTTCTGCAGCAGCAGCCGGTGTCAGTACTAGAGTACACCTACTTTTTTTTATGTATTAGATCAACATTTACAACAAAAACTCTTTCCACAACAATGAAAACATGAAAGGTGTCCAGATCCTCCATGTAGAACACTTCCATAAGCAAGTAGAGAAAGGGAAAGCGTAGAGAATCACAATGCTGCACTGCATGAGTTGTAACTAGCTGGTCCCTTATACAGTGGTGCTTGAAAGTTTTTCAAAAGAAGTTTCTATAAATCTATAACTTTATGTATACATGTTTCATTTATACACAAGTCCTAAAAGTAGATAAAGAGAACCCAATTAAACAAATTAGACAAAATATTATACTTGGTCATTTATTTATTAATGAAAATGATCCAATATTACACATCTGAGTGGCACAGGGTGCTGTATCATGGCTGACCCTGCGCTCTGGCCCCAACCTCCTAACATGCTGGGATATGCGAAGAAAAAAAGAATTTCACTGTACTGTAATGTATATGTATGATGATGACTCATTATCATTACCAAATTACAATACATTCAAATCTCTGCAGCACTCGTTATTACCCATACAAAACGCTTCAAACATATTACTCCCACTTTGGCTGGTTTGCACTGGTTGCCTGTCTCCTGTCGCATTAAATTCAAACTTCTGCTCCTCACCTTTAATGCCTTAAATGGTCTAGCACCCCAATACCGCACATGTACACACCAACACGTTGCCTTCGCTCATCAATCCTAGACCCTTCACTGTGTCTCTAAATTCCGTCTCTCCACTGCTGGTCGCCGATCCTTCAGCGTAGCTGCCCCTAAGTTATGGAACTCGCTCCCCCAAAATCTCTGGAACATATCCTTCTGTCATTTCCTTGTTTAAATCGCAGTTCAAATCCTTTTTCTTTTCCCAACACTACCTCTCTACGTCTGATGACTTGACTTTCTGGAATTTTTGTTTGTTCGTCTGTATGTTCAATTGTTGTTTGTTTCTGATTGAAAAGTGTACTTGTGCTATGGAAAGGCGCCATGGACCAGAATCTCAAAGGAATGTTTCCAACATCTTGTGGAATCCATGACATGAAGATCTGAGGTTGTTTTGAGAGCAAAGGGAGAGCCTTCCCAGTATTAGAATACTGTTCTAAAGAAAGTGCTCAGTGGCCCAGACTGAGTGGGGGAAAATAAATACAATCACGGCGTCTACTAACACTGGCTGAAATGATCAGAGTATGAAAACACCCTTAAAGACCAGAAGTAATTTTCTGTACTGGATATAGAATTGAACAGAAAGCCAGCGTGGGGGCGATGTGTTCCCATGGTCTGGTTGGAGTAAGAACCCTAGAAGTGGAGTTCTGCTAGTACTGCAACTCCGCCCGAAACAAGAACAAATCAGTCGTCAAGTGTCCTTCTTGGCAAGCGCTCTTATTTTCTGTATATTTTTTGCATTATAAAAGAATTTGCAGCCGCCACAAATGATTTTGTCATCTCTGAAAAGCAGTCTCAGAATGTGATCGACAGGGCTGCCTCACTGACAATGAAAATATAGATTTCAATATGGTAGACCTGTTTAGAAACTGAAAATGAAATGTCAAATTGACTTTCGCATTTTAATTTTGGCACCCATCGTACATTACTGTGCGCAAACCCGCAAATGCAAATACGCATTTTATACACAACTGAATTTGAAATATGCCTCAAATTAGGCGTGCTCATAAAAGAAATGCAATTGCAAACAAGACATTTGAATAGCATTTTCTAATTAGCATTCGCATTTGAATAATGTCTGGAAAAGTCTGTCATATGAATGATTCAAGCTGAGCAAAGTATAAATGGATGTTCTAAATCCAGCGCAGTGTTAATTACAGTCAGTGGGAGACTTACAATTGCTGAGCTCTTTGAGCTGCTGCTGCAGTGTCATGGAGGCGTTGTATGTCCTAAAAACCTTGGCTGTAAGACCTGGCATGAGAGAACTCAGATGCTTATTCAACATCGCAGTCTGGAGAAAGAGAAAGAGAGGACATTTCTTAACCTATACACCCAAAACACACACAAAGTTTCTTCCCCCTCCCATACATAATAATCCTCATTAGAGTTTCACTAGATGGCACTGTCGCACTGGGATTGAAAATTGGGTCTTCAGCTTCTGTGTACAATGCGACAGAGGGGAAAAGATTGTTTTCAAGAGTCTCCAAGATTCCTAATACACACTTACTTTAAAAGGCAGTTTGTGTAACTTAGAAGTTGCCAAAAATTTTAAAATATAAATTTCTTCTATTTTAAATTGACATAGTTTTTTTTTCTCTTCAGTGGTGTATTTAAGAAATGTGAATTTTGCCAATGTTTATTCTTTTCTATTGAAAATTCTAGAGATAAGATTTTATTTTAAAAAGACACTAAACAGCCCCCTGTGGTATATTCAATAAATGTGCATTTTCCAGTCATTTTTTCTTTTCTTTTGAAAATACTAGAGGTAAGATTTTCCTTTAAAAACACAACTTGTTATTACAGTTTACAGTTTTGTGTGTGGTGTTGATGGGCTACTCCTTCTTCTTACTATTTAGCACGCCCCTTGGAATATACTTCAAACAGGGAAGGAGCTATTGAAGAACAATTATTTCAGACATCTGACCTTGCTGTGACCTCGACCCTGTTGGGATCAATTCTAAAATCTACTCAGTTCATCTTTTGACTACAATGGTAATTCCATATAAATCCTACAAACGTTCCACCACTCCTTTTTGAGATACCGTGTTAATGAGAATCACGGAAAGACCGAGAACCCAAAAATATAATTCCTCCACCACCTAGTGGAGAACAGATTTTATGTACATTAGGCCAAAAGTGATGCATCCAAGATTTCCAAGGAAAAGTCAGCATTCAGCTAATCCATGATGTGAAGTAGAGAGACATGAAGCAGAGTTAAGTGGATTCAAAAGGGAAGATAAGGACCTAGCTAGAACATTATCCACATAGTTACACTGACCATATACGTAGGCCTGAGTATAGAAAACTAGTTATTTGCGTAGAACATAAAAAAAACCTTTTTTCACTCCAAACACTCTGAAAGGGTCTACTTTTCTCTGGGAATCCTGTCCTCGACACTTCATCTTTGGCCTAATTGACATAAAATCTCTCTGTATGTATGTATATATGTATGTATGTATGTATGCATGTCTGTATGTATGTATGTATGTATGTATGTATGTATATCTCAACACACTGCCTCGTTAAGTAAGCATGCTGAAAATATTTCTGCTTACTTAAAGTACTCAAGCAAAATCAGCATGAAAAGAACACATAAATCAGGCCTGGCTATTCAATTACAAGTGTGTATAGAAATCAATACATGCGATATTCACAACAGGACTTTGTTAAATACATTTTCTAAGGAATGTAAACATGATATTTTAAAGCCTTCCTGCAACAAAATGCAGTAATTGCTCCTGATGAAGCCTTTTATTACAAAATGCAAATAAAGTATGGTTCTGTCTAAACATACACATACAAATCTGTAGCAATGTGTAAACAATTACGGCGTTAAAAATTAAAGAGATTTGTAAGATTGTACACCTCCGTAATGACTCTGTTTATACTGCATAAATAATAAGCCACTCAAAAACCAAGCCATAAAAGATAAATGAGCATCATTAAGTGCACACAATGAAGTTCTCTAGACTCAAAAACAAGATTTGTCAGCAAGAACAGGAAGCAGCAACTAGCAAAATACTCATTTATCCACGTACAGGATCATAAAAGTATACTACAAAAAGAAAGTACACAAAATGTATATGTGTCCATAAAGATTTATAGATTAATCAGTTAAACCAGAAGTAGCTCTATCTCTCCAATTTGCCAAACTTCAAGTCTTCAGCATTCCTTGTTTTGTCAGTTTTGGCATAAAAACCTCAAAATATCTTTCCTTCTTTTTTTTTTTTTTTTTTTTTTTTTAAATGTACAAGACACATTGAAACTTTAAAAGTCAATTAAACTTTTAAACTGAGGTATTTTCCCAGCTATTGCCTTGACTGCAAGATTAAATCTGGGAGTTTTGGAATAAAAATGAACACAATTCTTCAGTAAATATTTTTTAAATTGTGGATTATGAACCATTACACCACAGAGCGTCTCAGATCTGATAGGTCAGAAGGTAATTTTCTTCAACAGCAGCTCAGACAATAGTTCTGCCTGCAATTCAAATAACAGGTGTATACTGATGTGCTCGCTCGAATACTTTACCGTTTCTATAGTAACCACTCATTCACATGTTTGTATGAGTTGTATGATGGATGTGCCACATAATCAGAAACTAATCATCAGTGGATTAAAAAAAAGTGCTGTTATTTAACAAAGAAAACATAATTGTTGATATGGTGACTCTTTCTGTAAGTATTTTTGGAAGGAGTCTCCAGTCTAAGTGGTAAAGTTCCTTTATGTTTTCTGAACTAAAACTAAAGTCTTCAGGACAAAGGACTTCTTCAGGACAAAGAAATTTCTCAGTAACACGACAAGCTGCAATTTTTTTCTTATTAACTTCAAGAGCGAAAAAGAGAGACTGGTGGATAAATGGAAAACAAAAGTATTACATCATATACTCATTTATTAACAGATAACAGAAAATGTAAGTATTGGCAAACTGTTAAATATAATAGGTAAACAGATAAAAAAAAATTAACTGTTGGCAAATTGTTGTGGCATAAGAGTAGCTTTCAAACAACAGCAAAGGCTGTGGAAATCCGGCATTTTAGCCGACTTTGGAGCTCCATTTCTACTCATTATGTTTCAGTCAGACATTTTGTTTATTCATTCAAAATAGATAAAACAGATATAAAAAATGTAACTGTTGACAAATTGCTGTGGTATAGGAATGTGCTGTTATTGGAAAAAAAATCTGCTTTCAGGTGGTATAGACATCACACCACCCACTACTGATTAGTTTTCCATAACAGCACACACCATCATGTTTTATTCCGTACTTATTAAGCAATGTTATGATGTACTGTTCTATCAGAACTCCAGCATGATTTTCTGTCTGCCCTAGGCAAGCGTATTTTATTGGTTGAATTGGAATGCCAATAATCCAACAGCTCCATCAAAGCCTGGCTACATCTGCATCCTTACACACTGTTGACTCATGATTTCTAACATCTGGCTTCTTTATGACTGATTAGGACAGCTCAAACACATAAATAAAATATATCCCATAAAATATACTGGGACCAACGCATTTATGAATCTTCATGCTGTTCCACTGTATGAGGGAAGCATTCAGTTTTCAGTAACATTTTATGTGGAAGTCACAGCACTGGGGACTTTAATACTTCTTAACAGGCAGCAGTTTATTTGTCACAACATTCATACAAGAACAGCTTTAAATAAATAAATAAATAAATAAATAAGTACATAAATAAATAAATAAATAAAACTAATAGAACTGGGTGGTGTGAAAAAATATATATAACATTTTGACACTTTAACAATGGTCTTGCAATCCAGGCTTCTAACTTTCACTAGAGGGCCTGGTAGTTTTCCCCAAGAACCAGCTACTTTCATACAAACATCTTGTGTGACTCACTTTCAAGATAACCAACCCCAGACCTTTGTTCTGTAGCCTTTTGGCAAAGATGCATCTCATTTACACACTAATAAATCTGTCAAACTCTATCTGACTATATCTTGCTCAGATTAGCACATTGTGTCACGAGTACTCGTGCTGGAAACCTGAGAACAGACGTGTGTGTGTGTGTGTGTGTGTGTGTGTGTGTGTGTGTGTGTGTGTGTGTGTGAAAATAACAAACAGCCAATCCTTCAAGATCCTGAAGCTTGGCTATTAACGTATCGTGTTACCTTCTTGAGCATCAGTGAACATTTGCACCTTTTGTAATACTTGTGTACGAGTTCCTCAGTGTGAAAAGATGGATCTAAACATCATATAGCCGCTGCTGGAAAGGGGTCAAATATGCAGAAGATGCTGGAAAACCAAAGAATGTGCAGGACCTGGAGAATTTTTCTGAAGTTTAACTGCTCAGGACAAACAAAGGACTAATGAACATCTACACAGCATAAAAAACGGTCGTTGATCATAGAGGTAACGACACACAGTATTAAGAATCAAGGTAATCAATGTAAACTTTTGAACGGGGTACTTTTTATAAATGTTAAATGGTCTGCACTTATACAGTGTTTTTTTCCAAAGCGCTTTACACTGCGTCTCATTCACCCATTCACACACACACAATGGTAGCAGAGCTGCCATGCAAGGCACTAACTTGCTATCAGGAGCAACCTGGGATTCAGTGTCTTGCCCAAGGACACTTCGGCATGTGGAGTCACGTGGGCTGGGAATCGAACCACCAACTCTATGATTAGTGGACAACCCGCTCTACCACCTGAGCGACAGCCGCCCCCGGCTATTATCTTGTCTTTTGGACTAAATGCAGGTCCTGCAGATGCCAAAATGGCTATTATCATGTCTTGTGGTCTAAATACCCCCGGATATTATCTTGTCTTGTGGACTATATGTAAACATCTGTTATAGTAAATAACTTATTCAGGACAGTACTAAATAAAAAAATTTTAAAAAACCAACACAACATGGGATTTTTATGATCCCTCTTATTTTGTTAGCAGTATTAAGATTTAGCAGATTCTGCAAGGGGTATGCAAACTTTTGGGCACAACTGCATGTATTAGGAAATGCACTTGTAAAAGTGCCAAATAAACGATTTTTGTTTAATTCTACTTCATGCAACAGTATCTCTATTTAACTGTGGGTCCAATTCATCTTCTTAGACCTTTTGTAATGCTCCATGTCTCCGCAACAAGCGGATTACCAGGCTTCTTAAAGCCAAGTTGCTTACCATATATGGCGATTTAGGGCCGTTTCTGTATGTAAATGAAATGGTATAGCGCCTTTTAACTTTAGCGGTTCAAAGCGCTTTACACTGTTTCTCATTCACCCTTTCACACAGTGTTCAATGTCTTGCTCAAGGACACTTAGTCACGTAGAGGCACGTGGGGCGGGGTTCGAACCGCCAACCCTGCGAGTAGTATACATCCCGCTCTACCACCTGAGCCACAGTATGGGATTTATGAATGGCCATTGCATACAGCTGTCCATATTTAAATGTAACCATCAATTTTCTTGTGCGTTATTGTGGAAGTTATTGTGAACGGATTTCGAACTATGCAAGTTTTCATAAACAAGACCCCTGGAGTGTGAGGGTAAAAGCAGCTGAGGATTTTCTGGGAAGGGAAAAAATGCTGAAGTCAACAGAAGTCTAACAGGCTGGGGGCTACACTGTGTGTGTGTGTGTGTGTGTGTGTGTGTGCGCGTGCGTGCGTGCTTGTGTAAGACTGTTTACATGCTGCAAATAGAATAGAATTCTGCATCTATCAGGAGAACAGGAAATTGTTCATGCTGTGGCTGAACGGTCACTTTGGGGATCATCTTAAGAGCGCAGTGTGTGCCATCACACTGTCTGAATTTAAAATGAAAAACAGTTGTGATGCTCGGGAGGACACTAAAGCATAACGATACCAGCTGTGTACTTGCAGGTTAACTGAACAGTCCAACACAAACGCTCTCGAGTGATCACCTCACACCTGATCACACAGCAGTCACAAGAGGCTGCTCACACACATACTCTATGTGCAGTCAAGTAGCTCCCAGATGGAGCGTATGTGTGTGTATGCAGTATGTCAAATCTATAATAGCATATATTCACTCGAATGACGATGAAGGCAAAGCGGAGGATGTGAACGGAGAGTGCATTTTGGCATCCGCAGGACCGGCTAGCTGGAGTGTGTTTATCTGTGTTAATGACCCTGGCTGGAACTCCTGACAGAACATAGAGGCAAGCCAGAATCATCACGGACACATCTGGACCCAAGAGATACTGCAGCACAGCTCATCTCTCTCTTGCTCTCTCACACACACACACACACACACACACACACACTTACTCAGAGATACAGTGCACTCCATAAGAATTGGATAGTGACTTTTCTTTGCTGTCATTGTTCTGGTTCTGTACTGCAACGCACTGTGCTTTAAAATGTGCTGGAGTTCTGAGCCAAAACAACAAATTAGCGCAGTGTGTCAGATTTAATTTAAGGCTGTTTACATCTGTGCTGGCTGAGTCACACAAGAATCACAGCTCACACCGTGCCATCAGTAACCGGACAAATTAACCATCTTAAATAAACTTGTCATGTTAATGGTTGGTTGTAAATCTTTTGCACTAGATGACTGCCGGAAGCTTTTGACCCACACGCCTGCACCATGATCATTCTCTTTCAACCTTTTTCACTACAGCTATTTCGGATTACTAAAAAGGAAGCTTTTCCAAAATGCCCTTGAGAAAGGAATTTTTCTATTTTAATCTTGTATTCTCCGTTTTGCTGGGCGGAAAGAATGGCAGAATAACAACAACGTGTTTGCAATTTAATTGTGATTTATATTATTTAAGGATACACTGATATGATGATGGTATCAGGTATCAGTCGGCTACCATGCTTATTTACTCGTACATAAATACCAGTTTTTAACCATTAAAAATTCCTAATCAAAAATTGGTAGACACAATGTCTGGTAAAAATATGAACACGAAGCAGACCTACGTTAGACAAACTTCACTGCAATGGAGGCTGAACTCTTTGGACTACAGTGAGTCGTATCCCGAGTGGGCCACATTGGCAAACCTAACCTGCGTCATTCACGTCTCTAGCGTGCCTGTAGGGAGAGGCTTCTCACTGCAGAATCGCATTAAAACAGCCTTGCGTAGCCGCCTTCAGGAGAAGGTCAACAGGCTGATGCGCATCTCAAGCTGGAGAAAAACACTGGACACATTCGATTTCAAATCGGCAGCAGAACGCTTCTGTGCCATGAAAAAAAAAAAAATCACCAAAAATGGTCCTTAAAATGAAGAGAAATAAATTAGCGTTCGAAATTATACAAAGTGTTACTTAAATATTTCTTTGTAAACGAAAACATATGTCGCAAACTGCAGTTTCATGTTTTGCTGTGCCCCGAGGTTGTTCTGAAGGTTTGTCTTATTAGATAAATTCCACAACTGCCGTTTATTATTTTGAATAGTGTGGAAAAGAAAATGTAATAAATAAACCTTTCACGTGACTTGATTACTTTGTTATTATTATTATTATTATTATTATTATTATTATTATTATATCAAATATATTACGTTATATAATTATATTTGTCATTATTATTATATATTATGCCTAGTCCAAAATGTTACAGTGCAAAATAAACACCCGAATGAGATGACCAAATTTTTTCCAGTTTGTCTGGTAAACTTCATCATCCCCGCACCAAAATTTTTTATCGGAAATCCTGCTGGACGTATTTCATGCTTAATAATGGCAATCAAAGCAAAACAGACTACAAGCTGTGCTACCAAGATGTGATACTACAGCATATTTCTACGATACAAGTGACCTGGTACAAGTATTGATCTTATTGATATGATATTTGTATTAGTATACATCAGTTTGACAACGATGGATTTGCGCAATGAAATGAATATTACTTACAGCTCTACAGACGTGAAGCCAAACCTGCTCTTTTCCACTACAACCCTACTTCATTCAACGCAAGTCTATACAGTCTGTACAGGTCTTTGCAGAGGTTTTTTTGTGATTGTTGCGGCCAAAAATGCTCGATTTTCCTGGGGCTTTTTCACAAAATTTGTGATGCAATTTGCTGACTTTTTGCGCTTTTTGCCGGAAAACTACTTGCGTTGGCGAAATCGCAATTGCATGAAATTGTCTTTCGCTGAATGCGCATTGTGATGACGCCACATGACGTGTCTTGGCCCAAACCTGTAAATATTGTGGAGTTTTCATTTCTGCGAGCGCTAAATCCTGGAGAGACTAGCAATTAATGGAGATATGCTTAATACCGTGTAGGTCCCCCTTGTGGCAACAAAAGAGCTGTGACCCGTCGAGGCATAGACTCCACAAGACCTCTGAAGATGTGCTGTAGTATCTGGCACCAATATGTTCACAGAGGATCCTTTAAGTCCTGTAAGTTGCGAGGTGGGGCCTCCATGGATGGGACTTGGTTTTTCCACCACATCCCACAGATGCTTGATCGGATTGAGATCTGGGGAATTTGAAGGCCAACTCAACACCTAGAACTGGTTGTCATGGTCCTCAAACAATTCCTGAACACTTTTTGCAGTGTGACAGGGTGCATTATCCTGCTGAAAGAGGCCACTGCCATGAAGGAATACTGTTGCCATGAAGTAACATCCGCATGAATGCCAGGACCCAAGGTTTCCCAGTAGAACATTGCCCAGAGCATCACACTGCCTCTGTTGGCTTGCTTTCTTCCCACAGTGCATCCTAGTGTTCCCCAGGTAAGTGACTCACACACTTTCTTTGCACTATGATGTAAAAGAAAACGTGATTCATCAGACCAGGCCACCATCTTCCATTGCTCCATGGTCCAGTTCTGATGCTCACATACCCATTGCAGGTGCTTTCAGCAGTGGACAGGGGTCAGTATGGGCGCACTGACAAGTCTGCAGCTATATAGTCCCATATGCAGCAAGCTGCGATGCACTGTGTGTTCTGACACCTTTGTTCAGTGTTCTGAACCACTGCATACTGGGAACACCCTTCAAGACCTGCTGTTTTGGAGATGCTCTGAACCAGTCGTCTAGCCATCACAAAATTTCACAACCCTTATCAAAGTAGCTCTGATCCATACACTTGCACAGCTTTCCTGCTTCCAACACATTAACTTCAAGAACTGACTGTTCACTTGCAGACTAACATATCCCACCCCTTGACAGGTGCCATTGTAACGAGATAATCAAAATGTTCTTCACTTCACTTGTCAGTGCTTTTAATGTTATGGTTGATTGGTGTATGCATTTACTAACACGGCTCATTTTTCTACCAGCACTCATTCCTCCATGTTGGTTTTACTCGCTTGCCCTTTGAGCCGTGACCAGAGTGGCTCAGTGACAAAAGAAAGAAAGAAAGAAAGCCCCCCCCCCCCCCCCCCCCACACCTTTTTTTAAAAGAGAAAAAAAAAAAGCAGCCAGCTTTCAATCCACTTCCCATTGGAATACGCTTAGTGTGAAAGCACTCTTATGCACCCTTGGGTGATATTCATTTGAAATTTGCAGAAATAGAGAATCGAAACTGCACTGTAGTATGAGGGGGAAAAAAACAAACAAACAAAATAAACTCCATACACACTTGTGGCATGGTAGCACAAGAAGAGCAGAGTGTTACATATCTTGGTCACAAACTATGTTAGATTCAGGTATTTGCCCGATCCCACACAAATAGCGTGTAATATGATTTGCACTAATCTCTGCAGAGCTACATGGCAGAGGGCAGAGAATTGAGGCTGTGCTTTCCAGTGCCGAAGAGCAGCACAGAGCAAAATTACCATGTCCCTGTACTCACACTTACAATTATCAAGCTGGCTTGCTTCTCCACCGTTCTCTCCTTTGTTCAGTTTCCTTCTCTACAGGTCTCAGAGCATATATTCAGACCGGACTTCAAAAGATAATATGCTAATACGCACTTTCGTCTGGTTTAACACAGAATCCGCTTCAGATCTGACACCTAAAGCGCCTTGGCACTGCAGAAAAGGCAGAAGAATTAAGAAGGGGGGGGGGGGGGGGGGGGGGGCTTTATACTCACGTTTAACCGATCAAACAGGTCGTCTCCGTCTTGCTTGTTTTGCATAAAAAGCTTGAGGTTTTTGAAAACCTGAGTGACACAGATGAAAATAAATATGTTTATCAAACCTGGGGCTTCACCGCTCACAAAGACAGTTTATTCAGGAAGAGTTGAAGAAAACAGAACCTTAAGGAAATGTCAAATGTAATTGAGAACTCCTCCTTTTCCATTCTCGCTAACGGGTAAAATATGTACAATACTAATTAATCAGCCATGTGCAGGGAAAAAGTAAAAAATAAAAATGCCATCTAGCAGACAGAGCTGTCAGGCAGTGAGGGACTTTTGGCAGGATCTACTTCGCTCGCTGATGGAACGTAGTGCAGCGGTGATTGACTGGTTCATGGACCTGTCAGTCTCCTAATAGTGGGTGGTGTATCTCTCAGCCAGCTTCACACATCATTATGACACTTACCATACACTCCATACACAATCGGGCCATGCCACAGCAGCCACACATACACGCGCACACAGCTTTCCTGATGACAGAGTTCATCCGCCAGCGTATCATTACACACGCTGATAGACGGAATAAACTAATACGACACCGTCGTAGAATCCGCTGGCGCCAGATGCCACGGTCAGGAGCGCCGATTCTTATTCATCGTGATCGAGGAAATACGGGGCGGCTGCAAATTACGTCTCCTCTCAATTATATCTGACATTTTCAACAACTCTTGTTCGCTCTGAATAAACCTGCTAAATATGCAGGGTACTAATTATTTCTCACCTGATGACTTTTCGTTTAAATGTTCTCATTTAAATAATGAAAGTTACTGTTCTCAAACAGTGCTCAGCAGAAGCAAACATTCCCCCCATCATTCCCCCCATTAGTGTGGCTTCTTGCATTACCATATAAGAAGCAAAATAATAATTACCATATATATTATTACAGCAAAAGAGCCTTGTCTCAAGCTGCTTTATATAGCAATATTTTAATATGCTTTCTACACTGGACCTCCAGCTGACTCGCAGTGAGAGGCGGTATGTACCAGAGTAGCTAAACAACTATTGATTGTGCTCTCTCAGCAAAATGATTATGCACGAGACCTCTTACCCTTTTCGAGACAGGAACCTTGTTGTAGTAACGGATGCAATCTTTACCCAGGAAGTCGAACTCCACCACACATTTCTCTCCATCGAGTGTGTCGTGTAAGGTAATGTGCTCGACACGCAGGGAGCAGCAACCCACTGTATCCGCCGTCTCCCCCTCTTCCTTTTCATTACCTGCTCTCAGAGCCAGCTGTATGTGCACACACAGACAAAAACACACACACACTTGAAACAGTAGCTTCTACAAGACAAGTTCCAGAATGCTAGATACACAATGTGGCCAAAAGTTTGTGGACACTCGATCATCATACACTTCCCTAAACTGTTGCCACAAAGTGGCAAGCACACGACTGTAAAGGACGTCTTTGTATGTTGCAGCATTACAAATTTTCTTTACTGGAGAGGTCTAAGGGATCCAAACGTGTTCCAACATGACAAGAACCCTGTGCGCAAAGTGAGCTCCACGAAGGCATGTTTCATCACGGTTGGACTGGAAGAACTGGAAAGTCACACCTGTGTCACACCTCCTCGCCTGACATCAGTGACTGACCTACCTCATTAATGCTCTCGTGGCTGAATGAGCACAAATCCAAATCCAGTCATGCTCCAAAATCGATCATAAAGCCTTCCAAGAATAGTTCGGGCTATTAGAACAGCAAAAATCTGGACTGGGATGCTCAACGAGTGCAACGGTCCGGTGTCCACATACTTTTGGCCATATAGTATACTTTAGGCACTGCAGTTGTATGCTGCCTAATCAAACTTAATTTGCTTGACTTGGACAGACTATTTTGAGTATTGTTGCTGAACATGTACATCCTTTCATGGGCACAATTTCCCATCTCCTAATAGCTAATTCCTGCATGATAATGCACCACGTCACAAAGTCTCAGACTGGATTCATGAACATGACAATGAGTTCAATGTTCTTGAGTGGCCTTCCCTTTAGGATGTGGTAGAATGGGAGATTCGCTGCATGAAAGTGCACCTGAAAAATCTGCAGGAATTGCGTAATGCAATCATATCAACATGGACCAGAACCTCAAAGGAATGTTTCCAACATCTTGTGGAATCCATGCCATGGAGATCTGAAGCTGCTTTGAAAGCAAAGGTAGGCCTTACCCAGTATTAGTATAGTGTTCCAAATAAAGTTCTCAGCAAATTCAGTTATAAATACTTGAATTCAAAACTGTGCTGCCAACTGTGTGGTTTGTGTGTTCCCTGATTGCAAAAAACAACAAAAGATTGAATTCCTAATTGGTTGGACCTGAAATGTTCAATAAGCTCAGGAAAGTGACATTCATATTGAACAAGAGTTGGTGATTAAATGAACTGTGGATCAACTGTATGTGAATATTGCACAATACACTCCGATATCCACACACACACACACACACACACACACACACACACACATGTGCGCGCACTGACCTTGTCGATGAAATAGAGGGCTACAGCTCTCTGCCGTGTGCCCATATGTTTGGACTTCAGATCTTCCTGGTACTGGGCTCGGATCGCATTCACACACGTCTTCAGCTTGCGAGCCACTTCGTATTTCTCCCAGTCCTTCTCTCCCTGAAACACCATGCAACATTATTTTTTAAGATATCATAGATTGAGTGATATATATATATATATATATATATATATATATATATATATATATATATATATATATATATATATATAAATAAAAATGACAAATTCAGCTGATTTTATGTTAAAATTTTGTACTGAATCTTTAAATTTGTAAAATGTACATTGAAAAATAAAATAAATTTCACAATACCCTTTTAAATATCGCAGGCATGGTCATATCTGGGGTTTTTTTCCTCCACAAAATGACAATTATAATTAAATTGTTTTCACAAAATTTTTACATTTGTAAAATGCAATAAAAAAAATATTGATATCAGGATAGAAATATCACAAAAAATGCAATTAAAATTTTGTACTGAATCTTTACATTTGTAAAATATTATTATTGACTGATCGTTGAACATTTTTGAATAAATAATTATTAAAGATTTCTTTTAACTAATTTATACACAAAAAAAAAAAAAAAAAAAAAAAAAAACAGCGCACTGCTGTTTTGCTGGCACTTTGTTAGCAAACGTAAATTTCATGATGCATCACGTATCGGAGAAATCAGGATATGATATTTTAGTCAAATTGCTGCTTTCACACAGCCTTCATAAAGCGCTGCAGTGACTACATTTAATCAGAGCTAGACCTTCCTACAGTTATAGAAGTTTCTACACATGCTCCACACCGTGACATTTGTACGGTTTCCGCTTGTGTTTACTTCAGTTTTATGTCTTTGTCGGTTGACCACGACTGCGTCAGAGTTCAGCTTGTGCTTTAAGCCTGTGACCTGCAGGAATTGAATTGTCTGACAACCCTGCTGCCCTCTACACATTACCTGTTGCCACAGTAATACTGATAAACTTACATCTATGTATGTGCAAAAGAGACACAAAAAAAAGCAAGAGGGAAAAATAAAGTCGTCGTAGTCAGTGAGGCAGAGCTGCAGTAATGGAAGAAAGGAGAGGAGAAGGTGTAGCTCGTAACTCATTCTAAATCTGCATTCCTGTGGGAATAACCTCGCTTATTGTGACATGTGGGTAATTGAGTAATGATGGAATTGATTGCTTTTGCATCCTGATTTGATTGTGTGTGAGAAAGGCAGCGAATGGAGCGAGACAAATGACAAGATGAAGCATGTGGCGTGGGGGACGGGATGAAACGCACAGTGCCGCAGAAAACACTTCGCTCACTGCTCTATTTTGATTAACCAGCGCCCGGCACTACAGCTAAATGTCATCACAACTAATCTATTAACCAAGGGAGGCAAATACAGATTGACATGCTTAGGGAAATAACAAGCGAGAGGTGGCGGATGGAGAAAGAAAATCATCAAGAGGAAGCGGGGGAGATTAGACCTTGAGTTTGGAGTTTGCGTTGAGCATGATGTATTTGCAGGAACCCTGGACGTTCTCAGTCCAGCTGGCCAACCAGGTCACAGTGTTGTCATGTCGGACCTCTTTCCAGCTGTGACCAGCAGGGGGCTCTGGGATCCGTGAATCACTGTAGGGCAGTTCAGAAATCACAATAAATATACCTCGACAAGTTCACATTTTTTTTTGAGGATTAGTGTGAAGAAACCTGCATATGCAGATCTCCTTCGTTAACAAACTTGGCTGAACTTTACATCTTCATCATGAACTACAAGAAAAGATAACATGGCCATCTATGAGGTTTGCATCCAAACTAGAACCTCATGTCACACTGGTGGTCACTGGGGTGAAATACAGGTTTTGACCAAAACAGAGTTCTTCTGCCAGTAATAATACTCTCTCTAATGTCTATTTTTAAGAACACACAAATATATTTCACCAAAATGACATGGAAATTAGTTTACACAGGTTATACGGACTACTTCCATGGCTGTCTGCCTGCAAACATGTGTAAACACCCAGTTTAACAAACGCAGTGGTAAGAACAGTTATCATGCCTAAAGATGTGTAAACTTTTGCCAGCTAAGTGTGATTTATTACGATTTCATCAGATTATTGGATAGTTACGTGCCTGTGACGTGAGCTGTACACTGAACACCAAAAACTTGAAAAGTACCTAATAAAAAGTGATTAATAAAAATAAATCTAGCCAACAGAACAGAGCTGACTGGATTAAATCAGTGAGTATCTTACCACTGACGTTAGCGTGGACAGAGATAACGATGAAGATGATAAAGCTTGTGTTTAAAAGCCATGAGTGATACAAGACACAGACTGATGCTGTTGATCTAAGTGAAAACCAAGTGTTTTTCCTTAAACAGATTAGGTTATAATGCTGCCTTCAGATGCTATCGGAATTACGAGTTTCCCACTAGGAAGTTGTACATGAATGGCCGCTCAAGTCGTAATTATGGTGGGAGGAGTCCTAAACGTTCAACATGGTGGAGGAGAGGTACATTGTCTGTAATGAATGACAGGTTTTGTTCATTTTTCTAAATGCATTACATATACATACATACATACATATATACACACACATATATATATATATATATATATATATATATATATATATATATATATATATATATATATATATATATATATATATACACATATACACACACACACACACACATACATATATACACACACAGCAACCATTGTATACATGCTGTAGTGAAAAAAGCTTGTATTTGACCAAAATTCCATTATCGTCAGCAAGCTAGCTAACTGAGTAATGTGTTATGCTGTCAAAATAAAAATGAAAGAAAAAAGAAATATGTATGAAGGAACCTGACATCGTCCTTGTTTCATGTTCTCTCTGACAACAAAGCATGCGAACACAAGATACTCGTAATTACCACTTCAAACGTGGGAGGCAGGATAGTTCCCATAGCATGAGAAGGCAGCATAAACGTAGATGTAGGCGGGGTCTCCAGATTTAAAAATTCTGCAACTCCACTTGTGATTGAGAAACATGTAAAAGATTAACACACTTCAGTTCAGAGCCTCAGGTTTTCCTAACTATATAGTAGAAAATGTCAAAAGATTCATCATTTCAAGGGTTTTTCCCAGGCTACCACACATATACGCTCAAAATAATATTAAGAAGCATCCTTAAAAACATGCCAGAGTAAGCACACATTACTGTTCTCAAGAAACTTGTGCCAGAATATACAAGGCCAAGGTTTTTCAGCACAAGCAGAGATTAGCACAAGATCTTCCATCACCGTGCAGCTGATTCCTCTGAGCCTGTGTGCTGTTACCGGCTGCAGTTGATGATAACGTCCTCCGGCTGAATCCTCTTTTTCAGCATGCCCTGTTTAGGATGTTCTCCTCTGCCTCGGAACAGCGCTGGAGGCTCAATCTTAAAGTTGCCAATGCGTTCCCGATGGTGGTCCAACATACAGTAGCCATACTCCTCCAGAATCTTCTGATTGGCCTGTTTAATAACCTGATGTGTAAAAGAATAAGAGTCTTAGAGTAACTTGAAATTTTGACAGTTTTGAAAGAATGTGGTTTAGTTTAATTCTGGTCAGCAAAGCTATGTAGTTCTGTGTATTTAAACATGCTTGGAGCACCAGCACGGTTTGAAATGTGACGTGTTTACAGCACTACAGGATTACCGTGAAGTTCACACCGTCCCCCTGGAGAAGGAACTGCATCGAGTTATTAAAATTCTTCTTTTGTGTCTACCCGTCCTTTTTAAGAGATATTTTGAAAACGTACCGTTTTGCTGCATCTAGGCCAGGACTGTTTGTTTCATTGGGTTCTCTTTGTCTACTTTTAGGACTTGTGTGAAAATCTGATGATGTTTTAGGTTATATTTATGCAGAAATCTACAAAATTCTAAAGGGTTCACAAACTTTCAAGCACCACTGTAGCGAACAACTTTAAAACTAGCAATGCTCATTGTTTGACAACGTTAAGAATAAACAACTGACATTTGTCTCGTCTGACAATTCGGTCCGTTTACAAAACGTTCCGATGGTTCTGGATGCTGGAGTACACACCAGCTTGTCTTCTTTGCTCATGTTCTTCCTTGCCTCCACTTTCTCCTTGTGCATGGCATGCAACTCTCCAAAGTCACACTTATTGAGGTCAGTGATCAGCATCCTTTCCTCCAGAGTCATCTCCTGCACACACACACACACGCACACACACACACACACGCACACCGACCATTCAATGACTCCGACAATGAGATACAGCCTCAGATCTAACACCTAAAAGAAACAAAGGGTATCATAGAAAAGTGAACTGCATCATAGGCAAAACATTGTCTATATCAAATCAAAGAGGACTTCAATATGTACATGGTCCAGTGTAAAGTAATACGAGGTCAATGGAACGCACATCTCATGCAAAGCTGAACCACCTGAGAAAATGAGTGCACTGACCTGCCTCATCATTAATGAGCACTCAAGTTCTAGAGCATTGGAGGGCAGGGGAAAAAGAAGGGCAGAAATGTTTGAACAGCGGGGAAGGTCATGGCTCTGGGGACAATTTAACGTCATGCTGGTTGTATTATATATACCAATGTTTCGTTTTCCACGTTGTTAAATGTCACCCTAACAGTGAATCACTGTAATCTCCCTGCCTGGGGCAGGCGCCAGGGGGCCGCGTACATGCAATTTCAATTTTATTCTCTCAAAAGAATGACCCCATTCCTCTCTACCACCACCTCATTCTGTCCATTTCGCTCGTGTACACACTTGGTCACACACAAACACACGCACGCACACCCCGATGGCACCCCTGGGGCAGCTCATACATAAGCCGGAGAGTGATGGAGGCGCAGAGGACGAGGAGTGAAATGGACTGCAAAGAGTTTGGCCTTTTTGACACATGCAGCAGCTCAAAGAGCCGTTACAACAAATGATTGGCTTCGACATAATCACAGCGTGACCTCAGTGGCGATGTATTGAGCAATTTGAATAAATCATTCGATTAGAAAATAAAGTGCATGCGTGTATAGAGCAGGGGGTCATCAATATATGAAGGGGGAAAAAAAACATAAAATAAAAGTGAATATTTTATTAACCATAAACAAGCTCAGCTTCTGTAGCAGGTCATCTGTTGCGGTTCATCCAATCACATGCGTTTTACCGCAATTATTTTGCTAACGGCAAAATAATTTATTCATTCACTCTCTCTGGTGATTCAGGAAAAAAATACAAAATAGAATGATTAAAAGATGAATGGACCGAAGTGTAATAAATCTCAACCTCTTATTTTCCAGACTGATGATGTGTGTATACACACACACACACACACACACATACATATATATATAAATAAATTGTTATTTTGTACAAAGATCTTTTTTTTTTCATTTAGCACTGCCTTTCAGATGCTAAATAAGATAGTTACACATTTCCCAGAAGACAAAATACTACCTATTTACACCGATCATCCTGTCCAAAAGTTTACCCCCCGGTTCTTAATGGTTCGTGTTACCTTCTTGAGCATCAGTGAATATTTGCACCTTTTGTAATAGCCGTGTACGAGTCCCTCAGTTATCCTCAGTGTGAAAAGGCGGATCTCAACATCATATAGCCGCTGCTGGAAAGGGGTCAAATATGCAGAAGATGCTGGAAAAGCAAAGAATGTGCAGGACCTGGAGAATTTTTATGAAGGACAGTGGGCAGTTGAACTGTTCAGGACAAACAAGGGACTCATGAATAACTATCACAAAATTTAAACACAGTCGTTGATCATCCAGGTAACGACACACAGTATTAAGAATCAAGCGTATGTAAACTTTTGAATTGGGTAATTTTTATAAATTGAGCTATTATCTTGTCTTGTGGACTATATGTAAACATCTGTTATGTGAAATAGCTTAATCAGGACAGGACTAAATAATAACAACATGGGATTTTTATGATCCCTCTTATTTTGTTAGCAGTATTAAGATTTAGCAGATTCTGCAAGTGGTATGCAAACTTTTGGGCACAACTGTAAAATAATTTTCAAATAATTTGGAGATCTTTTTAAATGCCTTGCCAGACTCATAGACATCCACAACCTCGTTTGTGAAGGCCTTACAGAACTCTTTAGATCTTGGCATGATGACACCACACACCTCAATAGCAAAGGGAACACCACACACTGGCTATGAGAGGGGTATAAATAAGACCTGCAGGTTCCACCTGCACTCCCTAAACAGGTTCTATTCACTGATACTCAATCTTGAACACGTGATTCTAATTTTATGGATTTGAAGGTGTGATAAATGTAGGGGTGTACTTACTTTTTCCATGTGATGGATCTGGGAGTTTTTTTTTTCCATTTAAATTGTGAACATTACCACAACATAATGTGTCATTTGATAGCGTGTATCAAGAGGATCAATTGTTTGATTGACCAAATATGTCAAAACAGTGTATATAGCCCTCTCCCGAGTGGTGCAACAGAAAAGCATTGGGACTAGCGCCAGGTCGCATCCCAATAATACCGGGAGACCAAGAGAGTCCGTGCTCTCAGGGTATGGGGGGTGGCATACTCTCTCTCACCTGTCAATCACAGCGACACTAGCCAATAATGCGCATCTGTGGGTTCATGCATGTGGAATGGGGTGTATAAGTGCTTCCCTCCAAGTGCATCAGACTGCCCTTTGGTGCAGTATGAGCAGCAGTTTGAAAAGATGATGTTGACTGCTTTCACGTGTCTCAGAGGGAGAAAAAAAATAAAAATCATCTTGTCCCTGGCTACTGATTTGTCCACCCATGAGTAAGAGATATCATTTGTCACCATTCAGTCATGATGATTGCTTATCTGTGCATTTGTAGGCAGGAATTTCTTGCAACTCAACAAATCTGACTCAAATAACCCTGGCGTATAGAGTACACAGAATATCTAAGCTGCGTAAGCCGAGTTCTTGTGCAGCCCATTAGTGCAAATGGGCTGTTAATGTGAGCTAATTAGCGAGAGCACTAAAACACATCGACACATCACCCCTATCTGTGCACACTCTCTAGTGTACACTTCCACTTAACCTTCTGCTTCCTCATTACTGTTTGCTCAGCACTGCAGAAGCCGCAGTGTTCAAAAAGCTACCGTGGTGAACCGCACGCGTGTTGAGAGAGATTAAACTCATCAGCAGTTGCACCCAAGTCATGGCATGGAATTATTTTTAATCAAGAATTATTGAACAAAATAGCACTCATTTATTAAAAAAAATAAATAAATAAATAAAAATAAATAAAAAAAACAAAAAAAAAACAGCATGTCCATTGGTAAAACTGTAGGTGCTAATAAGTAATGTTTAAACAGTGAACATCACAAGCCTGTGGTGCCGAGTGGTTCTTCATGGTTCTTACATCATTCTTCAGGTCAGGTTACGCAATGATATCAGGTGCATGTATATCAATCTCTTCCCTTTCAATCCTTCAATTCCTCGCTCACTCTCTTCGAATGGCAACGGGCAGTGGGCGGAGACTGTGCTCACTGAGGCGAGGAAAGACTTCGATGTTATAATAAAAAAAGTTAAATTGGATTTGTTCCTATGGGGGGGGGGGTGGGGGGGTGTGTGTGAGTTGTCTGGATTAGCATATCAATGCCTTTATACAAATCGCATTTTCAAGAGCATTGAGCGCTAAGCAGCACGAAATTAATTCTGCATGATAGGCTCCAGGCCCTGCTCGGGTCCCCCTCCAAGTGAACGATCTATCATCCATCTCTTCTCGCTCAGCCGCGCGTATCTGACCAGGGAAAGAGAAAAAAGAAGAGGGAAAAAAAAAAACTTCCGAAGACGGCTTTGAACTGCAAAAGAATCTATCTGAAGTGATGATAAAAAAAAAAAAACTGCAGAACGAAGGAAATAAAAGTGAAGTTCAATAATCTTTCTTGGTTGGCCATATATATAAAGAGATTAATGGAAAAATGTGTAATCATTAACGCTGTACTACTTCAAATGCGATACTGCAGCTTGTTCCAATCCCGAATCTCTATTGTATCTGCAGCTTAACGCGAATGAATTGACTTTCTTCTTGATCCTGTTTAATGTTTGTCTGCTGCTGGAACCAGATTGATTTCATTTAGCTAAAGTGCACAAAGGTATAAGCAGCTTTAACTTCCCTGGGAAGGTCCGTCTCTTGAAAAACACCTTTTTTAGGACAGAAGTTTGGCATCATCACTCTTTAACTAGGTTTTATTTAAAAATCAAGTAAACTGCTGGACGGTAGCCATGATAAAGCATGCTCGCTACTACACCCCTATATGAAGAATATTATACACATTAGAAGTGTGCGATATGACAAAAATATCATATCACCATCCTCTAATGCATTTCTATGATAGACAAATATGTATCATGATTATATAGGTTTGCTCACAAACTGTTGCATTTAGCATTTCATTTGAAAAGGAATGATTATGAATAGAGATTGCACAACAGCACCGATACCAGTTCTGAAACCTTGAGTGTCGGCCAATTCTGAAACCCGCCTGATACGGTTTTCTTTGAAAACTACTCAGTTTTAATATGACCAAAGCCCTGATTTAAAGGATAGTTTGGAAATTATATAAAGACCAAAAGTATGTAATCTGGTCAGATTTTCAAACTATGTAGAAAAGGCAAAGATTTACAGAAAATTATTCTCATAAGGAATCAACCGGTAAAGCAATAAATAAATACAAAATTGGTAACGATGGTGGACAAGTCATCAGCTAGTCCACAGGTCCAATGTACCGCACAGACTCATGTTTTGGTTATCCAAAAACCTAATTAAGCAGGCTAAGAACGATAACTAGCAATGTAATAAAAGTATGGTGAGACAATTATTTTATATTATATATTTTACACACACACACACCTTTTGATCTCACCTACTCTCAGGGATATTAAACAACTGAAAACACAACACAGGTCTATCCAAAAAATATATATATAAAAAAAAAAAAAATATATATATATATATATATATATATATATATATATATATATATATATATATCTTAAATATATTTGTGCAATAATTATTGGCACCCCTATGAATTCATATGAGAAAAATATTTGAAATATATTCCCATTGATTATTTTACATTTTTTAGTACACCTGGGTGACTACAAACAGGAAATTGTTCAACCATGACTTCCTGTTTCACAGGGATATAAATATAAGGTGACACATAGGACAGATTCCCTTAGTCATTCATAACAATGGGTAAGACCAAGGAATATAGTTGTGATGTGCGGCAAAAGGTTGTTGAGCTTCACAAAATGGTAAGTGTCTATAAGAAAATAGCAAAAGCATTGAAAATGCCCATTTCCACCATCAGGGCAATAATTAAGAAGTTCCAGTCAACTGGAAATGTTATGAATCAACCTGGAAGAGGACGTGTGTCTATGTTGTCTCAACACACTGAAGTGGATGGTTCGAGTGGCTGGAGAATTGCAGAAGTTAGTTGTGTTTTGGGGTCAGAAAGTCTCCAAAACTACAATCCGAAGCCACCTACATCACCACAAGGTGTTTGGATGAGTTTCAAGAAAAAAGTCTCTACTCTCATTCAAAAATAAACTCGAGCATCTTCAGTTTGCCAGACACTACTGGAACATCAAATGGGATCGGGTTCTATCGTCAGATGAAACCAAAATAGAGCTTTTTGGCAATAAACACCAGAGGTGGTTTTGGTGGAAAAGTACCTCATGCCCACAGTTAAATATGGTGGTGGCTCTAATGTCCTGGGCTGTTTTTCTGACAGAGGACCTGGATATTTTGTTAAGACACATGGCATCATGGATTTTATCAAATATCAACATATACTCAATGAAAACCTTGTCCACCCATGAGTAAGAGAAAAAAAAAGCTTAAAATGGGCTGTGTTTGGATCATCCAGTAGGAATGATCAACAATGATCCAAAACATACATCAATATCAACACAAAAATGGGGTTTCTGACCACAAAATCAAGGTCCTGCCAGGGTCATCCCAGTCCCCTGACTTGAAACCTGTGGGGTGAACCGAAGAGGAGAGTCCACCAGTGTGGATATATATAGTCTGGCTATCACCTTTAGTTTTTCATGACATGTGTAACAGTAGGGTTACTGAGTGTTATAGGTCAGGTTTGCACTGCTCTTTATTTAGTCTTGTAAGCTTTTCCACACACCTACATGTTCAGATCCTGAAAAGGTCACATGTCATCAGTAATTAATCCAAATAAAAGGCGATACGTGTTGCAGCAGGCAGTGCGACTTAATGAGCAGCGAGCACTAAAGTTACAGCGTCAAGGTCAAGAGTCATCGTCAAGTGCAATTTGTTTAAATATACATACCAAAAAAAAAAAAAAAAATTTTATTCTGAGAAAGTCAATAAGCAGTAGTGCTCTTTCTTTCTCTGATTCTGGACTGAGAGAAGAAAAGCACTGGTGACTGCTAGCCTACTGAGTCTATTTGAAAATAAACTATGAATAAAAAAGATGAATAGAGTAGTAAGCTTGTATGATGCACTTTTACATATTATCACTTAAAAAGATGCCAAAAGAAAAGTCCCCCCCCCCCCCCCCCCCCCAAAATAAATCCCCACCCCTTATGCTCTCGAGTAGATGACTTGTGTGGGTGCCCTCACTTTTTGTCAAGGATAATGGACAATGTTTTGAGTTCATTGATATGAATTACAACCTATCAATATACGCTCAACTTATCTAAAAGAGAAATACACACTGTGGCCAAAAATATGTGGACGTCTGACCACCACAACACAGTGTGCGTTTCTTCCCCAAATTGTTGCCAAAAAAGTTGGAAGCATACAGCTGTATATGATGTCTTTGCATGCTGTAGAATTACAACATTGAATGACTTGTTCAAACCTGGGTAGACTAGAATTCACCAACCCTGTTCCTGGAGATCTACCTTCCTGAAGACTTTAGCTCCAACCATAATCGTGCCCACCTGACCATCCAATCATCGCCTTAAGAAGCTCCCGATCAACTAAAACAGGTGTGTTAGAATTTGGCTGGAGATGAAACCTGCAGGAAGGCAGATCTCAAGGAAGAGGGTTGGTGACCACTGATCTAGACCGTGACCCTCACTAACCTTTAATTTTATATTTGTACAAAACATACAGTATGCAAAAGGACAAGGCCCAAACTAATGCGCTAATAACTCCAAGCCATTTTGTTCATGTGTACATTTTCCAGGTTAAACATACCTAGCTTATACGTGTGTACGTTTTCCAGGGTGTTTAGGAATGCTCTAAAGCTCAGCACTCGCGTGTGCCTCACGATCACAGTACACATCGAGGAGTCCATATGAACAGGAGCGCATCATCTCCACATACCTTCCTCCAGTCTTTGAAGAAGTTGTCACGAAACACATCTTTAGTGGTGTACTCGTGATCCAGCATCTGTGCAAAGAACAACGCCGCTTCCTCAGCAGCCAAGCTCAGCTTTACAGGCTTGCCTAGAGAACAAATACACGAAGACGTCAAGCTTAACAAGATGGAACAACAAATACGATGAGGTGAAATCATTCAAAATCATTGCTGAAGCTTTACTAAGTGCAAGTGATTAGGCGTTTAAGTGGGTCTCCATTTGATATATAAAAAATAATTCTAGAGTGGAAGCAAGGCCAGCAAAATGGTTCTTACTTATATACCTAATGCACTTCTGAATTCAAAAGCATCAGAACAACATATTAAGTTTTATGTTCCTTTAAGTGAAATGCACAATATTTTCACAGCAGTAAAAAGCAATCTCCATTACATTCGCGCTCATTTATTTTGTAGTAGTCTGGCACAAACACAGGGAGTGTAGAGTTATCTATGTTATGCATCTTGCATTCTGAAGTAACACTATCTTGTGAGTAATATGCTATTTGTTGTTATTTGCATTAGTGCTGCGCGATTAATCGGCATCGAAATAAAATCACGATTTTGAAACTGCGGAAAACGCCGATTCTATTCCAACCACCCTCTGCTTCCATCATGGGTGGCTGTGGC
This sequence comes from Ictalurus punctatus, assembly GCF_001660625.3. Lineage (NCBI taxonomy): Eukaryota > Metazoa > Chordata > Actinopteri > Siluriformes > Ictaluridae > Ictalurus > Ictalurus punctatus. Next base: position 9,430,296 of record NC_071284.1, read on the forward strand.
TCAGGTGGTAGAGTGGGTTGTCCACTAATCGCAGGGTTGGTGGTTCGATTCCTGGCCCACATGACTCCACATACCGAAGTGTCCTTGGGCAAGACACTGAACCCCAAGTTGCTCCTGATGGCAAGATAGTGCCTTGCATGGCAGCTCCGCTACCCTTGGTGTGTGTGTGTGTGTGTGTGTGTGTGTGTGTGTGTGTGTGTGTGTGTGTGTGAGTGTGTGAATGAGACACAGTGTAATGCGCTTTGAATAAAAGCACTATACAAGTGCAGACTATTTATCATTTACCTCCCGCTCAGTGTGCAAAAGGTGTTCACCAATCAAAATGCAGCGTGCCTAGGGTTAACGACTATGCAGGAAAGCACAGAAACAGGGAGGGTGAATTCAGGACAGAATAATGACTTGGTGCTGAAAAAATATACATATTTTGGATACAGGAGAGATGATGGGTTACAGACCCAGGTAATTTGCAAGACCTGTTTAACTATTGTTGCGACAAAACAGGGTAACACCACAACTCTGTTCCAACACCTGAGACAATGCCATAAAGAACTATACGAGCAATGCATGGCGACGAAAGTCCCTCGACATAAACAAAAGCACGTCCCAAAGCACTCCAGACCAGGTGAACGAAAATCTAACAAAACCACAGGCTTTTACGACGTGCACACCATATGAGAGGAGCTCAAAAAGGCACAAAGAAATAACCGATGCCATCACGTATCATTTATGCAACGACATGGTGCCTGTGCACAGTCAGTAAATACGGCTTCCAAGAAATGATAGACACTTGAGAGATACCAACTGCCGTAGCAACGTTATTTTTCACGAGCTGCCATCTCTGAAACGTGTACCGAATGCAAGGCCGGTGTTGAATCAGTGAGTGAACAAAACACGTGAAATACTGTGCAACCACTTCAAATATATGTGGTCAAACAGAACATCGGAGCCTTATACAAGTTTAACGGTGCACTTTATCAGTGAGGATTTTGAAATGAAAAAAGTCGATGCTTGCAAATGGCATACTTTCCAGAAGACCACATGGGAGAAAATCGGTCTCAGGGTTTGAGAGATGCTTTGGCTTCCTGGGCAGCAAGTGTCAATCATCACAGATAATTACTCAAATATAGTGAAGGCTGCCACTTTGAACAAATGGACAAGATTACAATGCTTTGGGCATGGAGTGCAGCTTGCAATTGGTAAGTTGTTTTTTTTAAATCTACATTTAGAAGTACATTAGAAATTTATAAGTGCGTATTGTAGCAATAATTTATTCCCATTTTATTCTTTTAATTCCAGTTTCCTTAAAAATATTGCAAAATGAACCCAGATCGTGTCTTTTCTCATGCCGAATGATTTATTTTGCAATGACTGTATATTATCCTGCGTATTAAGGTGACCTAGAATTGAATTAATCTTTTTTTAAAAAATAAATAAATAAATAAAGGGACATTGATATAGTAGACAATAGCGATTGAAGTAGCATAGAATACCTCAGATGTGCAGTGGTTAAGAAATAGATGGTGCTATCGACCAATCAGCATAGAGTATTCCAGACATGACATGCGTTTATGAATGTAAAATGTTTAAGCAAGGAAATATTTGGCCAAAATCATGATTAAAATCATCAAAAAAAAAAAATCATGATAGCATTTTTTTTGTCCATATCGCACAGCCCCAAGTTGCATTGCCCTCAGGGGTAAAAGACAAGGAGAAAGGGTAATATGTTGACAAACCAAACACACGTGTTTAAATGCATTCTTGGGAGCTGCTCCTGTGACAAGAATAAGCAAAACACCACCTAAAAAAACCCCCTCAAAAAAACAAACAAACAAAAAAACGCAGCACGTTCTCAGTTACAGCACAGACCAGATGCTTTGCCCTCCGGACTGACCATATGCTTTAAAGGGAGCTTTTTATTGTCCATGACAGAGTGGATATTAACAGAGGGAGCAAGTCTTCAGAGACCAGCTGACCCAGATGATGGACAGGGCAAACCTCAGAATGGGCTCTATGCTCAGCAACAGATGGAAGGAAATGACAAATCTAACAAAAATTGCACTTCCTCATGACACATCTTCAGATAAAAGTCAAAAATGGTGTAACAAAGTAAAAACTATTTTTTTTACAAAAAGATTACATTTTCAATATATTACTATGCATACTATGCAATATACAGTATTACTCATTACTGATCACTTGTTTACTTCTCTTAAACAAACATAACAATACGTCAGTCTTTTTAAACATCTATTTTCTAACGTTGTGCATAGAAACCATGAAATGTTTTCACATGACCGACATTTATGCTGGTGAACTGCTTCTGCTCAAATTGAACATGTTAAAAATTAAATAAATAAATAAATAAGCTGTTCAATTTGACACCTTGTTGTAGACCTTTCTTTTGGGTCAAAATCCTTTGCTTTTTATCAGTCAGCTGTTTTATTAAGTCATTTTCTAAGGAAGAAATGTCAGTGTATCCAAAATAGATACAGTAAACTGATATTATATCACAGGGCATTTGAATATCGGAGGCTGATTGGTCAGAAGATGTGCATTATTTCTTGGACAGTAGTTCCAGATGTAACATGATAAACATAGGTTTATTATAATGTTAGTAAATTAATAAATGGATTAAAGAACATGCATCATTGCTGCTGTGGTGAGGGTTTTGTTAGGAGGCATTTATTTCACAAGTACGGGAAGGAGTCTTGGGTATCATCGCTTTGTAACGGTCACAGTGCTTTGCAAAGTTTTCTAGGTAAAATGCCCAGCTACAGGTTTTTTTGGGGGGTTTCTTTTGAGAGAGAGAGAGAGAGAGAGAGAGAGAGAGAGAGAGAGAGAGAGGGAGAGAGAGAGAGACATGGATAATTAATAAATTAAACACTGTAATCAATGGCAAACTGCTGTGATCTAAGAGGAATAACACACTCCAGTCCATGCTGTTATACGAAAATAATTCACTTTTGGGTGGATTGTTTTCTTATAACCACATGACATGTCTTGTATTATTCCTTACTTAACTATATACTAGTCTAATGTGAACTGATATATTCAAAGATTTTCTTTCACATGAATGGACTCGAAACATTCTCCAGTCACCTTGACAGAAAGTGAGGAAACAGCTGAGAAAATCATGTTGAGACAAGAACGTTACTTCTAAAGAATGCTTCCAGAGAGTGTCAGTTAATATCACAGAACTCAAAACACCTACGTAACTGTCAATCATTCCAGATTCATATGTCGACTGGCTCATTTGCTGCTCGTTTGGAGTATTTTTGGAGTACTCGGATACTAAAATACGAAGCCCTGCATCTTCACCGGATATTCTAGTTCTCCTGGCCACCTTGGCAATAGTGCAGGGTGAAAGTCCTTCCAAACCTGTGCGATCTTGGTGTGAAAGAAAATAAACGAAGAAGGAAAAAAAATGAACAAAAACAAAATGTACCATCATAGTAGAACTTCACGTTGTCTGGGAGCGGCTGGTACTCAGGAGGGAAATACGGGCCCTTGTGCTCTAGAAACCTCCACTTGACACCGTCTTCATATTTCTCCTCCTCCCACCTCGAATAACAGAAAGTGTTTTAATTGCCGAGATCAGAAACAAAATCTGACACACGTTACACACAGACACGTTACCAACGCCAACGCTGCTGCTCCTCTTCCTCCTTCTTCTTGATCTTGAGGGCCCTGGCTGCCTCGATCTCCTCCTTCGTCTTCTTCTTCGCTGTGACAGGACGCTCCTCTTTCTCCTCCTTCTTCACCTTCTGAAAGATTGAAGACATCCATGGCCCACAGTGTCTTAAAACGAGTGATCGCAAAGTTCAAAACTTTTAACTGTGACACATGGGGAGGGAAAGAGACACAAACGGGCCACAACCTGAGCGCAGCCCTTATTCATCAAAGCTGTGTAGGAACAAGATAGGTAGATCTGAGCTCACAGAACATCAAAACTAGCAGTGATTTGAGAGCAATTCCCACTGCTCTCTAGGCCCTAGTTACATCATACGCATACAGCACAGCCCAATTAGTCCTTGTAAACATCTCATTTACACAAAACATGCCCTAACTTACACAGGTGTGTCGACCGAAAATAAAAGAAAAGTATTCAGCAAGCTACAGTTATCCAGAATCTAAAAAAAAAAAAAGTAAATTGAGCAGGCAAAAAGTGAGGCTTTAAATAATTTAATTAAGTAAATAAGAAAATATGGAAAATATGCCTGAAGAGCTATAGGAAAGAGAAGAAAAAAACCCACATAACTGTTTTCCACCTTTGGATATGTGACCTCTATTTATGGGTTGATTTTTATTCATTCAAGAGTCAATAGGTCAGATTATGGAGATTAATTAAATCAGATTTAATAAAAAATTTAATCAAAGCTTCTATAAATGATCAATATAGATTTGCAAGGTTTCCATTCGGAAGAAATAAACACAGGAAGGAACCTCAAACAAAATGGCAAAAATGTGCAGTAACTGTATAAGGAAAAGGATGCTAAAATATCACACGCATTTTTTTTTAAGGCTGACACCTGACAGCTTGATTGACACGACTTGATGAATAAAGATCGAATGTAGGTACTGAAGTGCTACATCTTTAAGAATACAGGGTGCATGGATTTCATTTTTTCACTCTAAGGGTAAATATGTTTTGTACTGAAGCTTCATCAGGACATGCAGGAATGCCATCCGCAGATTTCCATCTGAATGATTTTATGCAAAATATATGTTTGCTGATGAAGTGATGTAAGGAAACGGCAGTTATCTGTAAAACATGACAGACATCTGTACAACTTCGAATATTGAATTATTTGCCAACTATAATGGAAAGGAGGAATCATTTGCATTTAGTGTCACAAGATGCATTTCTCATACAACAAACCAAAAGGAAAAAGAGGACAGAAGCAGAGTGATACAGCTGGACCGAGGAGGAGATGAGAACAGTTCATTTCCCCCGTCTCAGACAGGAAGCAGGAAACGTGCTCCTTCTGCACTGTTCTGGTGCTTCAAACCAGTACCACACACACACTAGTGTTTTTGTTATTTAATACACTTCCAGTACATGTACTCGCTTCAAATTTACTTTGTACATATAAATATGAACAAAAACGTATGTATACATGAACATAAACAAATATTTGAAATACAAAACTGATAGGAAGAAGGATTCAGATACTATATTGAAATACAAAAGGGGAAAAGCTACATAGCCATAGCAAAAACCTTCATCACTGCAAGTACAATGCTTCCATAATATTAGGGCTGCAACGAACAATTATTTTCATAATTGATTAATCTGTAGATCATTTCTTTGATTACTCGATTAGTTCGGTTAACAGGGCGGCTGTGGCTCAGGTGGTAGAGCGGGTTGTCCACTAATCGTAGGGTTGGTGGTTCGATTCCCGGCCCACATGACTCCACATGCCGAAGTGTCCTTGGGCAAGACACCGAACCCTGAGTTAGCTCCTGATAGCAAGTTAGTGCCTTGCATGGCAGCTCTGCTACCATTGTGTGTGTGAATGGGTGAATGAGACACAGTTTAAAGCGCTTTGGATAAAAGCGCTATATAAGTGCAGACCATTTACCAAGGTTAAATTTTCTGTATTTTTTCAGAAAAAACGGTGTTCTGCCCACTGTTATCCTGCAAACACTGAGCAAATTATGCAAAAGGCAGTCAATGTAATAGTGGACTATGCTATACACACACAACAACATTGTCCACAAGCGTTAAAGCAGAAGTTAAATCGCTTACTGTTCTGAATAGCTAATTCAGGACAGTACTAAATAAACAACAAGGGATTTTTATGATCCCTTTTATGATCCTTATTTTGTTAACAGTATTAAGATTTAGCATATTCTGCAAGGGGTAGGCAAACCTTTGGGCACAACTGTATCTTCGTTTATGCTTATAAATACGTACTTTTTGTTTATGTTTATAAGTACAAAGTCATGCACTGTAAGCATATTAAATAACAAAATCAAAAGTGTCTGAATACTCCCTCCCCCCCTCGCTGCGCGCATCACATGTGAAGTGCCATTCTGCTATTTATAATCCTTCACTAATCATCCACTTCTCTGAATCATTTTTGAATGTGTTCAAACTAAAGCCTGCAAGGACAGATGAAGAGAGTGTGCTGGCAGGTGCTGGTATATGACCCTACTTCAGCACAGGAAATCAGAGATTTGTATTAGTCTTTTTAAAGAGTCAAGGTCAATGCAGGTCTTTATTAAAGTCAAGCTGTGGGGGGAGCATTTCTTTTTTTTTTTTGTTAAATAGACTATACATTGTGCTCCAGCTTCAATCAAATGCTTAATGACCGTTTAATTTGTTCATCAAATTGGCCCTTCCTGTAAAACGGTCGGCAGAATATCCGTCAACCGAGTCATTTGGAAAAGAACTGGACAAAACCCTTGCACAAATCAATTCTAGACACTCATTAGCGGACGGACTAAATCACTTACGCACTGTGGGGGCTCCATGGCAAGAGACTCGAGACGGTATAATCTTTATGGATTGTTTTTTTAAGTCCATTACCAGCAGCTCAGTATTTCGAGGCTATGTCTCTATGTCTAGTTCACTGCTATCCTGTTGAAGTACCTTATTTTTTGCTTCGGACTTTCTCTTCTTTTTCTCCAGACCCGAGCATCCCTCTGCCTCCTGCGGGGATTTTTTCTTCTTTTTAGGCCTTCAAGACAGTAAGAAAGGCAACCCATTTAACACAATACAATATATAGATAATATAAAGTCAAAGTATATTCAAGTGTGGACAAATCCTACATTCTTTAGCTAGTCTATTGAACAAATGGAAGAACCAGTGTACTTGCCCTGTCCTATGTTTTGGTTGACTAGACTATAAAGTGCTAGCTAACATAACTGAATGACACAGTAAGATAAACGCATTAACACCATTAATACAGACTTAACAAACAAACAAACAAATTCAATTCCTAAAGAGAGGATTTGGGAGCTCTGTGTAGACGCATCATCGTCAAGCAAGTCATTGCCGAAGGTTTTCGCTATCTGCTGTGGTGTGTCGCATCGCATATGAAAGATATTACTCAAGCCTGTCTGGTGCCTTGACTTTCTCTGGATAGGTTAAACCATGAGATCACGTTGTTCCAGCAGTTGACTTATATGACAGCTTTGCGCTGCACTTTATTTTTGCGTGGTTTCATCACATAACTGTTCCTGATTCTGAAAAGACTGTCATCCGTACATGCCAAATAATACGCGTTAGTAAAAGTTTTTTTTTTTAAATCGCTCCACCGTCATCCAGATGGCACCTTGGCTGACAGGGGTTCAGTAGTGCACGTTACAGATACAGCTAGGCTTGTTATAGTGTCACAGTTAGTCACGGCGCATAATCAGACAGTTACCTCACCGCTGACATTTTCAAAATAAATAAAATGCATAAAATGCATTTCTGCCTATTTTCTGTTTATTCAGCACACCGCTTCTCCTCGCAGAGATTGATCTTCTTGTGAGCATTTATCACAATTACTACAAACTTCATCCAGCAACCTTACTCAAATATATGTCCGAAAATCTTGTTAATAAGAACAAACAGTGGACTGATCTTTTGTGAGATTATATGTATATATATATATATATATATATATATATATATATATATATATATATATATATATATATATATATATATATATATATATATACACACACACACACACACATATACACACACATATACACACACATATACACACACATATACACACACACACATATATATACACACACGGATGTGACAAGAGATTCTCCTACAATGTTTCATAATAAGTATTCCCTTTCATTTTCACCAGCAGCTTGTGTTTTCAAGCGGCCGATTATTACGGTCATATTTTTGCAAGTAGGTTATTGTTTTGCATGAAGCAGGGTCCCCCCCTTTCTGTTCATTGAGCCTACTTGTCCTCTGGGCTATGAATAAAAAACTAATCACCCGGGCACAAAATGTGTTTGTCCCAAGTGCCACCTATTTGTCCACTCCTGCCATTACACGACAACAAGAAGCCCAGAAGACTGTTACACGAGATGTTCAGTACTCGATTTCTGAGCCCAGCTCTCTGTAATCATCCACCTACTAATGAGGTTATTCTCCGCTGACAACTCGCAATTTGATGTGAATAGAACGACACTTTTTCTAAACAATGCGCTTTTCAGTACGTCAGCGAGTCCACGTCAAGCAGAACACAAAGCGCCGCTACAATCTGATGTCAGGCTGAGTGACTTTTCTAAACAAGGCGCAACAACTGTATTTCTAAGCAGATTCACTGCACCGGATGACTGCTTGCTCACGCTCACGCATTCAGATGCAACCCAGTGGAAACCAGCAGGTTAAGCGAGACCTCCTGTGTACCGAACAGGCTGATTGAACTCTGCGACACTGTCGCTACATGAGCCCCAGGAGGTAAACAGGATTAACTGCAGACTAGCGGAATGCAGAACATTAACTTCTGATGCAGAAAAACTAAATAAAACAAGCAAAGCTAGCTCTCAACCATACTGTTGGGAAGAAATGCTTAGTAAATATCCACTGTAGAGGTGGACAATATGGCGATAATGTCAAGACACTTGATATTGATGGAATACATAATATTGGTTTGTAATTTTTTTTTTTATTTAAAAATCAAATCAAAAATAAAAAGAGGGGGAAAATGGTTAGTTAAAAATATTTTTTTAGGGTTGAGGTGATAAATCTACACACGCCTTGCAGAATCTGCAAATTGATAATAATTAAAAAAAAATAAGAGGCATCATAAATAAATTGCATTTAGTATTTTATTTAGTCCTGCCCTGAATAAACTATTTCACATAACAGACATTCACATATAGTTCATAAGACACAGTAACAACCGAATTTACACAAATGAACCAGTTCAAAAGTTTACACACGCTTGATTCTTAATACCGTGTGTCGTTACCTGGATGATCAACGACTGTGTTTATGTTTTGTGATAGTTGTTCATGAGTCTCTTGTTTGTCCTGAGCAGTTAAACTGTCCACTGTTCTTCAGAAAGTCCTGCACATTCTTTGCTTTTCCAGCATCTTCTGCATATTTGACTCCTTTCCAGCAGTGCCTATATGATGTTGAGATCCATCTTTCCACACTGAGGGCAACTGAGGGACTCGTACACGACTATTACAAAAGGTGCAAACGTTCACTGATGCTCAAGAAAACAACACGATATATTAAGAGTCAGCGGGATGTAAACTTTTGAACGGTGTAATCTGTTATTATTTTGTCTTTGGGAAAACAATGTTGCTTCTGTTGCTTTGAACAAAGTAATACAAGTATGTATGTATTTAGGGAAATAGAACAAACTAAATTTGTTAAAAAACAAAACAAAAAAAAAAACAATCTCAGACCAGTACCAACAATAACAACAATAACAACTGCATGAGCGGGATCAGGTTTGAAGAACCGTCAGTGTTTTTAGTAGGGGTCATTTTTCATTTAAAAGACTTTGGGTTTAAGCCATGTTTAAATCCAAACACAGATACACAGAGCATTAAACAGATACAGGCATTGCATTAAATCCCTAATATCTTGACTTGTTCATAAATTAGGCAGATTTCTTTAGGTCCTATTTAAGTTTGCCAAATTGCAGCTCGAATAAAGTTCTGTGTTAAATTCAAAACTTCAGATTCACTCATTTTCATTTGGAATGGCTGTTAGAAGCCGTTTTAACACGAGGGGAAAATTTTGCACATCCAAAATACTTCTTTTCCTCATTTTTAAGCATGGTGCCAAGGGAGAAACATGCAAAGTATGAATTTCACAGTGAACCTGCTTCTGTGCATGTGACAAATAACTTGGGAATAGATCACTCTGATGTTAAATCTGTCCTACTCATACAATTAAAATGGTAATGTACGAGCAAGGTTTTATTTTTGTCATGGTATACACTTCGTTGTTCCATGATTTTTAAACAGCTACTGTCATGCTGTGTGCGTTAGGCTCGTTTTAGATATTCAAAGGATTTATCACTTACAAAGAAGGTGCGCTGGAGCTGGAAGGACCTTCGACTGACTCCAGCTTTCTTTTCCTTTTTTTCCCTTTCTTTTCTGGCATAAAGTCACCATCGCTTGCCTCCTGTTTAAGTCTGCCAAAAAGAGAGACAGACAAAAAGGAGTGCTGAAAGATTAAGCAGAAAATGCTCATTAGGGGTTCATTACGTTTGGAAAAATCTAGAAGACAACCAATCACTGTCTAATGGGAAGAACATAATGAGCACAATTAGACAATATTGCTTAATTGGCACTGATAATTATATAATTACAGCAATTAAATGCTAGAATAGTCGTAGGATCGCAAGCTGTTATTGCCATGTAGCATGGTCTGATGAAAGGGGGAGCTGACTGAATCAAATAAATGAATTATATTTACCATAACAGTGACCTGTGCTACTTTATTCCAGATCTCTTTCTACTGAGAACTACTCAGTGTGCCTCATCATCTTAATACTTGACCTCATCCCTGAAAAATCGGCCTCCCTCTACCAATTACCAGCAGGGTCTGAGTTACGCAAAGTCTGCTCTGATTGTGTCATTCTGTGATTAAAGAAACATTCCATCACTGTCACAGCAGACAACCAGTGAGCGAAAGAGCAACTTCTTTCTGTGATGCATGTCACCACCCACAACCCTCACCTCCTAAAAATAGAGTATTATCATGTATAGTTATTTCTTCCACGCTGCAGAACGATGAAGAAATTAATTTCCTGAAAGACAGTTAATGTATCTGGGGGGGGGGGGGGGGGGGAGAGAGAAAGAAAAAAGTATGGAGACTGTCCACAACCATGGACGTCTAAATCACCAGAATTAATTTGCATCAAGCTCAAGGGCAGAAAGCGTGACTGCATTTTAATCAGGAACGGATTCTAAGCGCGCATGCTGTGGATTAGGCCTGGAGCAAGACGCGACTAGTTCAGTACGAACAAAAATGAGTGTGTTGGTTGGGGGAGATAAAATGAAATGCCACTCATACACAATAAAAAAATATGAAGAGCGAGTTAAAAAAAAAATCCATTACCTTTTATCATCAGCTATTTCAAAGTCTGTACGCTCCTTTTTAGGACTCTTGACCTGAAATGGATCGAAGGAAGCACAGACAATTTAAAATAACATGCAACAAGCAAAAACTAAAATTAAAATGCTTGGGAAAAAAAACAAGCTCGGAGAACATTCTTCTAAAACAATACACGTCTTTCAAAGCTTTAGTTCTGTTTAATAGAGGAAAATCAACAGACGGTTACGCACTCGCTCACACTTAGCATAGCCAATCCACCTACATGCATGTTTTTGTGAGGTAGGAGGACACCGAAGAACCCAGAGTAAGCCCACATGGACAACATCTGAATAGACAGGAACCTGAATCAAACCTGCAACCCTGGAGCTGTGAGGTGGCAAAGCTGGTGGCTACAACAGTTGAATTTAAGCTGTACTGTTGTTTGAATGTAAATGGCCTCTATGTTTAAGCTTTGGAGCTACAAATAAAATGTAAAAACAGCTGCAAGTAACATGTTTTAGTCTTGAGCCAAAACTTTACACACAGATTAGGGACAGATTTATTTCCGCTTTTTCAGCTACGTCAGAATTCCAGCTGATCAAAAGTTTACATATAATATCTTTGTATAAACAGCCTGGAAGATTCCAGAAATTGATGTAATGGCATTTGAAGCTTCTGAACGGCCAATTAGGAGTTAACTGGGAGTGCGTCTATGGCTGTAAAAGGGCTTACCTTTAGAGTCAGTGCCTTTTTGCCCTTGATACCATGGGAAACTGAACGAAAACCTCAGGAGACAAAAAATTGTGGACATCCACAAAATTATTATGATTTCCATTACATGAGAGTAGATGTTAACTTCATGCTGATTTTAGGCCGGCGAACTTGGCTCTCACCAAGATAATCACCAACTAAGACATAGCTTCACAGTAAACTAATGTGATCCATATGTGTCTCCATCCATTTACGCTTCATTCCATATATCCTTCTGTCTGGTGTTGATGGCTGAAGTGTAATGCTGGCTCCAGGGATCAGCTTATTTGCCTCTCTAGCGCATCAGCACACACAACGGCTGCGATGCTGGCTCCAGGGATCAACCATAGTCTCCCCAGCGCATCAGCATGACAACCGTCTGGATTGAGCTAAGTAGGGTACATCTCTGGGGTCTTCAAGTGGGCACCTTCCATCCTCGGTGTTTCGTCGACTAGCCCACGACACCTCAAGAGGGCTCGACGGTGATTCTGGCGTCCCAGCATCACCCCCTCCGTCCCCCACTCAACTCAGCCCAGCTTACTTACTTGTACCTCAGCCTTTCTTTCTTTTTATTGTGCTTGAGCTCCTCAGCCAAAATCTTTCCGTCTCAACCACAGCCAGGTGCTGCTCCTCTCTGCTGCTTCAGATAAGTTCTTCACTGTGCGACGCAACTCTTGGCTTATTTTTCCACCTGAGAGTGCCACCAAAAACCTCCTACCAGATATTGTCCTGTGGTCTGGGTCAGCACGCCTTGTTCCCATGGCACTGTTAACTCTACCAGGTGAACAAGGCGTGCTGACCCAGACCACATGACAATATCTGGTAGAAGGTTTGTGCTGGCACTCTCAGGTGGAAAAATAAGCCGTTGACCTACATCTGCCAGCATTTTCCAGTCTCTAGCAGCTTCCAGTTGTCCTGGGCGAGGATTGGTTTTAACACCTTTTCTTGGTGGTTGCTCTCCTGAGCGGAGGAATATTGTCTTTTGTGTGTAATGTTTTGATAGAACAGGCGGCAACTTATTGGTCATGTTACACTTGTGTTCCAATGCTAAGGCCAAACATCGCAGCACCTGGACAGGGTGCCAAGTAAACCGTCCTTGGCTAAGAGCCACCTTGCATCCTGTCAAAATGTGCCTTAATGTTGCAGGTGATGAACACAAAGGACATGAGGGATCCTCTCCTACCCAAAGGTTTAGGTTCTGTGGTGATGGGAGAACATCATATGTTAACCTCATAAGGAAACTGATCCTGCCCTGTTCCATTGATCATAGGTCTTGCCAGCCAATCTTGCTTTGTTCCACACTCTCCTATCTCATCCACTCTCCCTGCTTGCCCTGGGAAATGGCTTTTATACACCTCAACCTCTCCTCCTGCTTTTGCACCTCGTTGACCACAAGCTTCCTCCGTTGCGCTGGGGCTGCCTTGTGCCATATAGGAGGAGCTGAACTGAAACCAAGACCCCCTCTTCCATGCTGAACTTGCCCCATAATATCACCAACTTGAAGGGCAGCCTTTGCATCCTCCACAGCTTTCTTTGCCACCCACTTTCTTCCAGTTTTCAACACAGGTGTTGCCTCCCTTACGCATTTGTCGCGTGACTCTACTAATGTCATTTCCAGTCGGACCGTGGCACACTTAAACTCCTCGGTTAGAGCGGAGACAGGTAGCTGCAGTATTCCTTTACCATAAAGTTCCACTCTGCTGAGGCAGCGTGGGACTCCCAACCATTTCCTGATGTATGAACTGATTAAAGCTTCCAGCTTCTCTACTGTTGTCAAAGAAACCTCGTACACAGTCAGTAGCCACAGCAACCTTGGCAGTAGGCCAAACTGAAAGCACCAAAGTTTTAATTTGTCTGGTAAAGCGCTACTGTCTATGCTCTTCAACCCTTAAACAGCTTGTTGTCCAACTTCTCCCACACGAACTGTGTTTTTTAGATCTCCGTCGTACCATCTCCCAAGGCTCTTCACTGGCTTCTCAGACACGGTTGGTATTGCCTCACCATTAATGAAGAACGTTTTATCTACTACTTTACCTTTAATTATAGAGATACTCCCTGATATAGTGGGCTTAAATTAAATTTCATTCATGCCCATTCAATGTTATTGGTTAATTTGCCCAATAACCGATTAGTGCAGGCTACTGTTGTAGTCATGGTTGTCATGTCATCCATGTATGCTCGAATTGGTGGTAGTCGTATTCCAGAAGCCAAGCGCTCTCCTCCCACTACCCATTTTGGTGCCCTAATAATTATTTCCATTGCCATGGTAAAAGCCAGTGGAGAAATGGTGCATCCTGCCATTATTCCAACTTCTAGGCATTGCCATGTAGTGCTGAATTCTGAAATTGAAAAACTAAATTGCAAATCTCCAAAGTAGGCTTTCAGTAGATTTGTTATTGTCATTGGTACACCTAAAAAAAAACAAATGCTGCCCGAAGAAGTTCATGTGGCACTGAACCATATGCATTAGCCAAATACAGGAATGTCACATGAAGCTCCTTCCTCTCCTTTTTAGCTGATTGAATTTGTTGCCAGATCACATCGATGTGTTCTAAGCATCCTGGGAAACCTGGAATGCCCGCTTTTTGTATTGAAGTGTCAATGAAGCAGTTCTCTAATAGGCAAGTTATTTCTCTGGGCAATAATGCTGAGGAAAATCTTGCCTTCTACATTTAATAGGGAGCTAGGGTGAAACTGACTGATGCTGCTAGAATCTTTTTCTTTGGGTATAAAGACTCCACCTGCTCCGCGCCATGCTCTTGGTACAACCTGCTTTTTCCATGCTACTTTCATCAGATTCCACAAGATTCGTAAAACTCCCGAAGCACTCATGTGCACTCTGTACAGAACTCCATTAGGCCCTGGAGATGATGAAGCCTTTGCTTTTTTCACAGCTTTCCACTTAGGTACACGGTCCTCCATTTGGTATCCTGGTGGATTGATAGGTGGAATATCTGAAGGAATTGACATAGGCTCCTGCCTTTTAGAATCTGTATGCGTTTCCGCCAAATCTCTCTCCAGCTCAAACTTAGATGCCTTTAGTGTGCCATTCTTCTCACTGGTGAATAACTTCTTTACAAAGTCAAGTATTACAAAGCATTTAAAAAGCCAGACTGAAGTTTGCAAGTGATCACCAAGATGAAGACTGAGCATTTTGGAGGAGAGTTCTCCGGTCTAATGAAACAAAAACTGAACTGGCTTTTAACTCAAAACACCATCGTCCCAACTCTGAAGCATGGGGTGGCAGCATCATGTTATGGAGGTGTTTTGCTGAAACGGATCACAAAATAGATGGCATCACGAAGAAGGATTATCCAAAAATACTGAAATAAAACCTCAAGACATCAGACGGGATAGGTTACATCTAGGTTGCAAATCATGGTAACAAAATGGTTTAAAGACCACTAGAGTGGCCATCACAAATCCCTGACCTAAACCGCACATTTGTGCGGAACAGAACATTTGTGGACTACACTGAAAAAGCATGTCCGTGCAAGAAACATAACCTGACACCAGTTCTGTCAGGAGGAATGGGCAAAAATACCAGCAGCATATTATGAGAAGCTTGTGGAAAGCTTCAAGAAGATTCTAGTTAAGTGATTAAAAGCCAAATACTAGCAAAGTCTATGTAAACTTTCAGCCCGCTGAAAATCTGACGCAGTAAATAAATGCTGAAAAAATATTACCTAGATATTATCGAAAAAAAGTAGATCCCCCAACTGATCTAACACAGGAAATCTATGGTAATGTGGAGTGAAAAATCAAGATTGAATGTCTTTAGTGTAGACGCATGTAAGCTTTGGGCTTCAACTGTAACCCCAGTCTGTGCAAACATCCACTATGAACAAAACTATTCAGGATTTCTGTTCACGAGAAGTGCACTGGTTTACAGTATACACAGTGAGGGTGTTAACACGTGGCATGTTTTCCTCTAACATTTTATATGTAATGTTATGGGGGAAACGGCAGAATTTGGTCACAGTGGAATGCATGAAAAAAAGTTTTTCAGAAAAGCACAGACTGACAACAAGCACTTTTTAATCCTATAAGGTCACAAGTCAGGAGACAAAAGTGAATAACAAAACATGGAAGAGGGGGGATTTTGGGGGAAGCAAAAAAAAAAAATCTTCAAAAGTCTTGTTTGTGAGCAAATATAAGGAGATTTATGAACATAAGAGTCTCCAAAGTTTGGTCCTGAGCTTGGGTTACTGTCTGTAAGGAGTTTCTGTACATGTTCTCCCCATGCACACCTGGGTTTCCTCTATGGTCTCCGGTTTCCTTCCACCTCCCAAACACATTTTGTTCGTGAATTAGCTATACTAAATTGCTCCTAGGTATGAATGTGTGCGCTCATGGTGCCCTGAAACGGACAAACATCCCATCCTTGAATCCAGTGTTCCCGGAATAGGCTCTGGATCCACTGCAACCCCGACTAGGATTGTGCAGTTACTGCAGATGCACAAAAGACTTAATGATATGTTACAATGGAGCAATGTGACTAAAAAGAACAACTTGGCTAGTTTGGGGATATTGACTTGTACACAACGCTTGAATTGTGGTAGATCAGTGGTTGAGACGTTGGACTACTGATCGCTAGGTCATGAGTTCAAATCCCAGCACTTCCAAGCTGCCACTGCTGGGCCCTTGAGCAAGGCCCTTAACCCTCAAATTCTCAGTCATATAAATTAGAGAAATGTAAGTCGCTCTGAATAAGGGCGTCTGCCAAATGCCTTAAATGTAATGTATTGTGAATGTAATTTAATTCAATGCTTCAGATTCGAAGCCTTAAATGAGCATTTGCACCAACTACACTAACATATTTGTTTCCGTTTTATTACGAGAGAAGGAAAATGATTTCTTCCAAATGTAGTCAGGGACAGAAAGCGACGGGATAGCAGTGCTTGCAATGACTTTAATTTTACAGAAATGGAAGGATGCACACCTTTGCCCACTGGATTGAAGACTGACTTTTTTTAAATTAGAAAAAAATAAAATAAAATTAAATCAGGGGCCCTACCAAGACCTTTCATAAATTGCAAGACACTTTTTTGGACTATATAACTAGGGATATTAAGTTTCCTGCTGCTCTTTAATCAAGTTATCAAGTAATAACTGACTACATGATTATTCTTTCTTACTCCTGCTTGCTTTTAGTTTCATTTTTCTTTCTTTTTTGTAAAGCTAAATTTTTTTCCCCATGAAAATTGGACACAACTTTATCAATGTCCACTGTAATGTTTAAGCATGCAAAAACCAAATAAAAACCAGCAATTTAAAGCATCTCTACAAGTAGGAAATATATTTGTGTGTGTAGTTTATAATCACTGAAATGTGCTACGTGCAACTGTAAATATGAAATGGAAGGGTCATAAGATGAACAACAAAAAAAATAGGATATTTTTATAATAGTCTCTTTCCATGGCTTGTGCACAATGTGATAGATGAAACTGAGATTACTGGCTGCAGGCTTTCTCAGCTTCACTGCTCCAAAAACACCTGAGCAACCATATGGAGGGCTTGATTATTAGCTCATGAACTGGATCAAGTGTGTTTGGAGGAGCGAAAACTTAAAACTCTTGAGGGCAGTGCTCCTTCAAAATGGCAGACTGCTCTACTTTCTATCTATACATCGCTCTCGCCCGCTCAAATTATATATATATATATACATACATAAAATTAATGGCGTGCACTCCATTTATATTGGCACTCTCGGTAAATATGAGCGCAAAGAAGGCTGTGAAATATTGTTTAACCTTTTTTTTTTTTTTTTTAAATATATACATCACAAAAATACTCTCTTCTCATGGATATCAAACAATGAACAGCAATTATTGGCACCCCTATGAATTCACATGAAAAAAATATATTTGAAATATATTCCCATTGATATTTGACATTTTTTAGTACACCTGGGTGACTAGGAACAGGAAATTCTTCAACTATGACTTCCTGTTTCACAGGAGTATAAGTATGAGGTAACACATGGGTCAAATTCCCTTAGTCATTCATAACAATGGGTTAGACCAAGGAATGTGATGTGATGTGATGTGCGGCAAAAGCTTGTTCAGCTTCACAAAATGGGAAGTGGCTATAAGAATATAGCACAAGCATTGAAAATGCCCACTTCCACCATCAAGCCAGTAATTAAGAAGTTCCAGTCAATGTTGTGAATCAACCCGGAAGATGACACACACACACACACACACACACACACACACACACACACACCGGCCACTGTGTTAGGAACATCATAATAATGGGTGTAACCCCCCTTTGCTCTCAGAACAGCCTCAATTCTTTGTAACACAGATTTTGGAAACATTCCTTTGAGATTCTGGT
Source organism: Ictalurus punctatus (assembly GCF_001660625.3). Lineage (NCBI taxonomy): Eukaryota > Metazoa > Chordata > Actinopteri > Siluriformes > Ictaluridae > Ictalurus > Ictalurus punctatus. Next base: position 9,448,412 of record NC_071284.1, read on the forward strand.
CCATGTTGAAATGACTGCACAAATCACATATTTGATTCTAGAGACCACTAAAGTTCACTGAACTCATTATAGTGAAACAGTTTGACTTTTGCTTTGTAACATGGTGCTTCATCATGCTGGACATAGCCATTAAAGATGGGCAAATTGTGGCCATAAAGGGATGATCAGCAACAATACTCAGATAGGCAGTAGCATTGCAACAATGCTATATTGGTATTAATGGCCTAAATGTTTACCAGGAAAACATTCCCCACACCATTATACCACCACTCTGAACTATTCACACAAGGCATCTTGGGTCCATGGATTTGTGCTGTTACTGCCAAATTCTAACTCTACCATCTATGTGGTGCAGCAAAAAAATTTCAGACCAGGCCAAGTTTTTTTTTTCCGATTTTCATCTGTCCAGTTTTGGTGAGCCTGTGTCCACTGTAGCCTCAGATTCCTGTTACTGGCTGAGCAAGGGAACTCAATGTGGTCTTCCGTGATTTCAACCCACTGGCATCAAGTTTCCATGTGCTGTACTTTGTGAGATTTTCTGTTCACCACGGTTTCACCATTCTCCTCTAATCTCTCTCCAAAACAAGGCGTTTCCTTATGCAGAACTGCTACTCACTGATTGTATTGTGTTGTCCACACAATTCTGGGTCAACTGTACATTTACATTCATTCATTTAGCAGACATTTTTATCTAAAGCGACTTACAAATGAAGAAATACAAGCAAAGCGATATATCAAGCAGAAAACAATACAAGTAGTGCTACCATACAAGATCCATTAATTGAGTTCCAGAAGAAGCAAAGTGCGCAGAGTAGAGGTGTAAGTGCAATTTATTATTTTATTTTTTTTATGAGTTGGTTAGGTGTTCACGGAAGCGGTGGGTCTTTAGCTGTTTTTTGAAGATGGTGAGAGATTCTGCGGTCCGGATTGAGGTTGGAAGTTCATTCCACCACTGAGGACCAGTTAGTTTGAGGGTTCTTGTAAGGGACCTTGAGCAATGCTGAGTGGGGACTACTAAATGTCGGTCGCTAATCGATCGCAGATTGCGTGAGGGAACGTAGGCCTTCAGGAGAGAGTTGAGGTAGGGGGGTGCTGTTCCAGACAAGGTCTTGTAGGTGAGCATCAAGGCCTTGAATTTGATGCGGGCGGCTACAGGAAGCCAGTGGAGGCAGATGAAGTGGGGTGTGACATGGGTTTTCTTAAGCTGGTTGAAGACGAGGCGTGCTGCTGCGTTCTGAATCATCTGAAGGGGTTTGATGGAGCTGTAGAGACGCTGTGCGTGAAAGTCCCAAGAGATCAACCAGCGCCGCTGCTGGTGTGACTCAAGCAGGTTATTTTCATTACACCTTACACAATAAAAATATAAGTGGTATTTTACCTAAATGCTGTCTGGGTGTACAAGTGTTCCTAATTAAATGGCCAGTAACTGTATGCTTCTAATAATGTGCGTTCTTAAATTTTGTGCTCCTTTTCTCTCTTTCTTTTTGAGATAATGAGAGCATTCTTTGGAAAAGTTGTTCTGCTTATAACTATAATTTGCAATACAAGGAAAACAATTAAGAGTGATAATTTATAAGAGCTTCTATTATTATTTATAGATGATTGACAACTCTAGATCTATGATGCAAGAAACTTCCCTAGCTGTAGGCAGTTTAGTTAATGATGGCAGTAAATCAGTGTCACTTGGATGACAAATGTGTGTATTATATTCAAAAGTGATTTAGGTCCAACATATTGTATGAAAGTTTGAATAAATCTGTTCTTGGCAGGCTACTCTAATATCAGTAATAAATAAATAAATAAATAAATAAATAAATAAATAAAGTGTTGTCATACAGCCAGAAGCAAATTGGCCATCGGAAACTTCCCACAATTTTCCTGGTGGGTCATTCCATTTTCCTCTCACGCATGCGTTCGTACACCCCATGGACACTAGGACAATACCACTCAGAGTCTTATGACTAGATTTTCCATGTGTGTAGATGAGCCCAAGCTAGATAGCTGAGAATGTCCAAAGTAAAGTTTCAAAAAAGAGAAAGGGAAATGTTGGCTTGCATGAAATGACTAGCTAGTCCTGGTTAAAGCGGTTACCTTTCCAAAAATGGGAGCACCAGTGCTACTTGATGAAATAATGATGCATTCGACTAGAGGTCATAATTTGTCATTTCCAAAAACCAAAGAAAACGCTTCTCAATTAGGAATTCATACACTGGAACTCTGCTTGACTCCGAGTTCCGGAAGTGACATCAACTCAACATGGCTGCTCACAGCAGGAACAGTAAACAAAGTAGCACTTCTCATCTTTAAAGGAGTTATACAGTATATCCCAGTGATTGCTTTAGACCAGGGGTATCCAATCTGATCAGGAAAGGGCCGGTGTGGGTGCAGGTTTTCATTTTCAGTTTTTATTTGACTTACTGCTGTGTTAAGCATCATTCTTCACCCACGGCAGGAAGCCTAAAGCAGATTCCATTAGATTTGTTCTGATGCCACCACTATGTTTTACACCTGAAAGATTGTCCATCAAAACAGCAACAACAACGTGTTCCCATTTTCTAATTTCCAACAAAACCTACAGCATATAGAGCTATTCGGACAGGATAGGGCTATTTGGACAATTTTATATGGAGAAGTGGGGGCAATGTAATAATTACCAGAGCTTCTCTGTGATTTAATCCTGTGTGAACTGGTCATATCAGTTATTTTTCCAGACTGCGTGTTCCTGCGCTAGTGAAGATTACAGCTTCTTTTACCTCCTATAAAACTGTAAAAAAAAATAACCCCAGGGTAAAGTAATCCTGTGTGAATGTGCACACTTATTTTTTTTTTTTAGGTAGTTGATTAGTTCTCAACATTTAGTCCAGTCGCCAAACGCCACTATGACATAAGGACATTTAATCGCAAACTTATGGAAAAATCTCCTCCCCAAACTGAATGATTATGTACCGTTTGTTCAAACAGCGTTTGATAACGTCGTTCTCCTCAAACTGAAACTAAACGAAGCTTCAGCTCTCATCCAGTTGCGGCTTTTCTTTCGTTTCATCAATGTCATGTTGTATTTTCAAACACTGAGGTGCAGCACCATGTTACGTATGACGCACGGGGCTGCTGTGATGGGCCGTCAGCACACAAACGACAAACACACGCCCATCCCAGCGTTTTCTACAGAAATCTTATCCCATCAAATTGGCGATAAATATCACAGAGAGATCTGGAGAGATACGTCCTGAAAATGAATCCTGTCCAAATCGGGGTTAGGAAAGAGAAAATCTAAAAACCACTAGTTTATTTACGTAGAAAATTCCCATGCAAACTGCTATCCATCTGGTACAGTTCGTATTTCTTCTTTTTCTTTTAAAGTGCACCTATTATGGATTTTCAAATATTACCTTTCATGTAGTGTGTTATAGAGCTGTTTGTGAATGTAAAAAGTCTGCAAAGTTTCAAAACCAAAGCGCATGACAAACAGAGTTATTAACTCCCAAAAGAAGGAACCGATTCTGAACAGCTGAAACGAGTCGTCAGTAATTCCAGACTTACTTCCTGAACTAAACTACGTAGGTTTGTAACAAAAAGCCCACCTCTGGTCTTCATCAGCTGTTCACTGACAGCGGTAGACCAATCACAACAGACTGGGACATCTGACCAATCAGAGCAGAATATGCTCTCTGAAAGGAGGAGTTTAGAATGAATCACTGAATGAATCATTTGTGAGGTAAAGGTAATGCTGCAGTTTAAATTATGAGCACATTAAAGTGGTTTTTGACCTTGGATGCATCCAAATCTATAGTACGAGACCACTAAAACAAAATTAGGCACGTTTCAAATCCATAATAGGTGTGCTTTAAAAGATGGCATCTTTTAAAGCACTTCTGTGGATGTCACTCAGATCTCACTGCAAAATGCATGCAAAGGTTTTTTTTTTATTATTTATTTAATCTTTTTTTTTTACATGTTTCTTGCTGAACAATGAACGCATACAGTTTATCAGTTAACCGAGAGATTGTCTGGATGTTTACTAATACTGCTACGGCTGACCAGCACGTGCACAAGTTTCAAACTAACAGCTAGCTCTGGAAATACTGAAAGAATTGTAGAGCTCAAATAAGCTGAAACTGTTCCTCTTGCTTGACTGACTGAGGTGTTAAAGAATATGCTTTGCCCCCTGCAGGATGCCCAATTCCCCTTCCATTAGATTTGTTCTGACACCACCTGTTTTCTAGTGCTTTACAGCGGAAAGATTGTCAATTATATTCACGCTCCTCAAATATCTCCACTTTCTTATTTATCAACCAAACCTAGACGAAACCTGAAATCTAAAAACCCCAGGGTTTCCTCGGTAACCTTATATCAACTGAAGCCCGAGTCTTAACTCAGCAGGGGCCAGTTTAAATCAAGCATGAAAAAGTGGGGCGAGCAAAGAAAACCAAACCCTGCTGCACAGATAAGACGCTGGATGGTACATTAATCTAACTTGAAAGGACAGCTTACAAGTAGACCACTGAGAGACAGCTGACTCGGACTCATTAAGCAGAAACCCAACGCTGGAGCGCGCAGACTGCGTCACTGCCATCACGCGGCCACGCTGTTTGCCAAACAGCGTCATGTTCCAATGTCAAAAAATAACTAGCTGGCAGGACACAACTACATAAGGACTGCTGCATAATGGCAAAGCTGCATTGCTTTTACTGACAGCTCTTTAATTGCCTGTATAGATCAAGGCCACCCTATCTGTGTTTAACTAATTACATTCCTGTATAGTGGTCTGTAAGCGTTTGGGACTCGAACACCAAAGAAACAAGCCTAATGTGGATCTATTCATTAAACACGGATTCCTCTTACAAGCTGTATGAAAAACATTTAATTGAGCTGGGTAACTCAGGGTAAACCTCCCAGAGGTCAGATCTGTGACTGGAACAGGTACCTTGTGCTGCTTTGTGCCCTTCTGTTTCTGCTGGGCTTTCTCACTGGTTTCGGCCTTCACCTTCTTGAATTCGCTACAATGCAGATAAAGAGAGAAACACACAACTTTGGATATAAAAAAGATGAGAGGGGAAAAAAAAAGCAGAGGTGATATGATGCACTGTATTTTCTTTCAGTGGCATGTGTGGCAAAATGACAACATGCCATCTGAGCTCAACACGAAATGGTGGCGTTAATGACAGTTACACGAAACGCTGGCATTAATGACGGTGTCGATTCTTCTGCCTTTCTGATTAATTAATTACAAACGGATTTCTCTGCCTGTACTTTTTTCCCCATCCATATAATGCCTCGGATATTGTGCTAAATTAATTTATTCATAAAAAGACGGAGTACGATGCAGCGTTTAATGAATGCAATCTCCCGCCCACTCGCTTCACACTCAGTTAGATTAACGGTTGCTCGTGCAAATCGTTTATTTGGGAGAGCAATCTGTCCCTGTCTTTGGCTGTGACATGGAAGGCGTTTCCCACTGCAAAACATCCTGCTGTCTATGCTCACTTTCAGCTGTTGCATGTGAGGCTATTAACTCCATGTTATGTTCAGTTAAATAACAAATATTACACCATCAGTACAAAGTGCATGTTACTGACAGAGGCTGAGTGGAAAAATGATTCTAAAAATGTCACAGTCAGACAAGTCTGTCAGAGAAAATGAAACATTAAACATCAAACCGCTAACAATTAAACGGTTAGAGGTTGAGAAGACATTTTTTGTTTTAAATGTATTTTGGGTTTTTTTTTAAATTCCCCACACAATAATGCATAACCAATCTGGTTCAGTTGTGAATCATCTAGAGATGACATCTGTAACCAAAGTCTGAGCTTCTCTGGCTATTGTGTAGGAGTGCATGTTCATTTGTTTCACTGTTTCTTGCTATAGGAATGATATGCATATTGGAGGTCGACCGATAGTGGCTTTTACCGAGATCGATAACCAAGTACCTGCCGATAACCGATTAATCAACCAACAGTTTTTAAAAAAATATACTGAATGAAAATATAACACTCAAAGTAAACTATTGCTGAATTTTATTACAAAAATATATACAGTACTGACTGCACCATGAACATGTACTCTACTTTATTTTAATGAAAGACATATATAAATATTTAAAATAAATATTAAAGTAAATGAAAGATATGCATTCAAACTGAAACACAAAGTAACACTCCAAATAACAACTAGAAATAGAGACATCCAAAATTAATAAACACTTCAAATAACACAAACTTTGACAATGATAGTTTTTATTTCACCTCTAGAGGCTGCTCTCGTACTGTATAATGGCAGCCAACTCTTCTCAGCCGCTCCGCAACAGACGCAACAGGGAAAACTATCGATGTGGATTTTGCCGATAACCGACAGTCCCAGCAATCGGTTATAGGTGCTAATAAAACTGATCAATCGGTCAACCTCTAATCCACTTAGTCCATTAGTTACAGTGCCCTCCTCTAATATTGGCACCATTGGTAAGTATAAGCGAAGAAGGCTGTGAATTATTGTCTTTATTGTTTAACCTTTTGATCTTTTGTTCAAATAATTCACAAAAATATCAAATGGATATCAGACAATTGCAAACAAAACACAGGTTTCACGAAAAAATGATCTTTGTTAAATATAGGTGTGCAATAATTGTTGGCACCCCTATGAATTCATGTGAGAAAAATATATTTGAAGTATATTCTCATTGATACTTTACTTTTTTTTTTTTTAGGACACCTGGGTGACTAGGAACAGGAAATTGTTCAACCATGCCTTCCTGTTTCACAGGGGTATAAATATCAGGTAACACATAAGCCAAATTCTCTTAGTCATTCATAACATTGGGTAAGATCAAAGAATATAGCGGTGATGTGCAGCAAAAGGTTGTTGAGCTGTGTTTTGTTTGTAATTGTTTGATATCCATGAGAGCAGAATATTTTTGTGCATTTTTAACAAAATATCAAAAGGGTAAAAAATGAAATTTTCACAGCCTTCTTTGCTCATATTTACCAAGGGTGCCAATATTAATGGAGGGTACAGTATTTATCCAGTAAAACACTTCAGAGCATGCTTTTATGGGAAAATAATCAATGACATGGAGATGTGGCTTGATATAAGTCACTTATCACCTTGAACTTGATTTCCCCCCCCCCCAGTAACAGCATATCTTTGTTAAATAACATCACATCATCATTCATTTATTATTAGGTTTAGATTATATCAAGCATCTGCCATCTAAATCCGTGTGAAAGACTTGCTATAGAAATGGTAACCCAATAGAACGAGCACACTAATAAATATATATATATATATATATATATATATATATATATATATATATATATATATATATATATTTTTTTTTTTTTTTTTTTTTTTTTTTTTGAGAGATCGTAGATCGTAAGTTTACATACCTCTTACAGAATCTGTAAAATGTAATAATTAGAAAAAATTCCAATAAGAGAGACAATAAAAATGGCATTTACTATATTTAGTCCTGCCCTGAATAAGCTATTTTGCATAACAGATGTTTACATATAGTCCACAAGACACAATAATAACTGAATTTACACAAATAAACCAGTTCAAAAGCTTGATTCTTAATACTGTGTGTCGTTACCTGGATGATCAACGACTCTTTTTATGTTTTGTGATAGTTGTACATGAGTCCCTTGTTTGTCCCGAGCAGTTAAACTTCCCACTGTTCTCCAGGTCCTACATATTCTTTGCTTTTCCAGCATCTTCTGCATATTTGACCCCTTTCCAGCAGCGGCTGTATGATGATGAGATCCATCTTTCCCCACTGAGGACAACTGAGGGACTCGTACACGACTATTACAAACGGTGCAAACATTCACTGATGCTCCAGAAGGCATAACACTACATTAAGAGGAAGAGGGCGTAAAATTTTAAACAGGTATTTGAACATGCAGTATTAAGAATAACGCGTATGTAATTTTTTATTACCCCTCTTATTTCTTTCTTTTTTTTAATTATTAACATTCAAGATTCAAGATTCTGCAAGGCGTATGTAAACTTATTACTTCAACTGTGAATCTATGATTTGCATTACAGCCATAAGTACTGTCAGAGCTGCTGTACTAGATGATTAAATCAACACCTTCTGATCGATCAGATCCAAGATTTCAGAGATTCTCTGATATATGGAATTGTACTGATGTTCAGTAATAGTGCTGTGGCTGAACAAAGCGTACAGGAAATTTAAACCAGCATTAGTACTTACAGGTGCGTGTCTCCGCTGGAAAGGTCATCACTCAGCACTGCCGCTTTGGTTTTCTTCACCTTAACCTTCTTCACTTTGTCCTCTTGAGGCATGGTTCAGATGCCACGCTGGAGACAGGTGATCAATAAAATGTGTAGAACTAAAACTGCTTAAAACACACACATACAGACACACAAGCTGTGTGTTACTTTTAATTTAAACATATTAATTAAACAGCAATAGGCAAAGTATATATATATATATATATATATATATATATATATATATATATATATATATATATATATATTTTTTTTTTTTTCAATTATTCTATCTGATAAAAATACATCAAAAATTCATCAGACACAATAATCATGAAACATAATGCTAGTAGGCTAATCACACTAAGTGCACTATTCTCTGGTTATCCCATTTATTTAACATATATGTATACATTTTATTAGTTATTTCCAAATTCAGATTAAATGAAACTCTGGTTAAAACAAAAACACACAATTCGGTCCAAGTACCAATTGCCTTTTTTTTTTTTAACTAGCTAGTTAGTATAGGATCATTGTAGTAGTTTCCTAACAACCTATAGCGAAGACTTAAATGCCTCTACATAGGATACATGTAAAAGCCACTGTTTCACACTCTGTGTAGTGCGCCTATCTAGGGCACACAGAGGGGTTTAGGATTCTACGTGCGTCCCTTATCCAATTCTTCTCCTTAAAAGAAATTCTTTGTTTGTTGTTGTTGCATTTTTATTCGCATTTAAAATTTAACTCCACATACTCACTCCTGACTAAGTATGCATTTTAGGACGCCTTAATAATTATTTTGTTAGCGATAAAACACTAGTATATCCGGCATTGAAGCTAGCTCAAGTAACGCTATGTAGCCAGGTGTCATCGGCACTTAGCGTGGCTGACGCGCACGCTAAGGTTAGCTAAGCTACTAACAGAAAATCTTATATTCAAATGCAGTTTAAATTATGATGAAAATTATTGTGACATATATATATATGGCTGAAAATATATTATATGTAAAACGCGAAAGACGCTAAGGGGCATGTACAAGTTATACCTGGCTGATTAGCTGCCACTCAGACTTCTCCTCACGGCTGGCTCAGAGCAGAGCAGCACGACTGAAATGCACTGTGGGATTGGAGCGTTTTGTAAATAGACAGTTCACTGACACACGGTTTATTAGACACAATTTATGTGAAGAGATTCGGGTTTTTTTTTCTTTCCTTCTTCACACAATATTATTGTTGTATTATTTTGTTGTTGTTGTTAAGGTATTTATGGATGTTTATTTCTATACTTTGTAAAGCAACTTTGAGTGAGCGATAGATAGATAGAAAAAGGCCAAACCCTTATATGCTTTGACAAAACAGTTCTAGCGCGTTCATGTGATCCTTTATGTAATGTGCACTTTGGTCTAAATCACAAGTGCCAGGGTTGCCAGGTTCTCACAAAACCTTCCCGTGGGGGTGATCAAGAGAAGTGTGGAAAAATTGTGAACAGGTTAGTTTTGTTGTCTGTTTATAATTATTTTATCGCGAGATGAAGTATTTTTCTCCACTTTTATTTCACGTGTTTAACATATATTTGCAATCTAATCCTGAAAAGGTGTTTGAAATCCGCGGACCTGGCAACACTGTTAGGAACGCTTCCTCTTTAAAAACCCGGAAATGCTTTACTACAGCATGAGGTGAACGGGGTTTATTTTGGTACTGAGCACAGGTTTATATACTGCGTGTGCCATGATAGCCGTCAGATTAATCGTGTGTACTTTCTCAAGGACCTGGCGACATAGATGTGTTTCTGAGTCTGTCCAGAGCTTCAGACTGTGGACCTGTCGTTCGTGTTCCTCCGTCGCAGGACATATTAATAATAACAATAATAATAATCAGCATAAAGACATGAGGATCATGGAGGAGATGCTTCGGAGGACTGTGGTTCCGTTACCGAATTACGAGACGAGAGACAAATCCCCTCCACCCCCTGACTCCAACAGCCTGGACTTCATGCACTTCTACAGAAACCTGGGAAAGGAGCAGAGACTGGTGTTCCTTGAAATACTGTCCAGGGAGTATGGAGTGGATCACAGAGGAGCTTCAGAGATGGCGCGGAAACTGGTCGATATACAGTCACGGGACTTGGCTACTATATTGCAGGCTGAAGATAGACTGCGTTACAGTTTAACCCCAAGATACAAACATTTACTGAGCCATGTTAGCAAGGTGGAAGGAGGGGTGAAGTTTCTGGTGGACCTCCGAGCTGAAGTTCTTGACTTTACCTCTAAAGTTACAGACAGCCCGCACTTGAGGGTAAATTCTAGTCTTTGCACTGACTTAACATTTAACACAACACTAACAGTCGAAGTCTTTTACACAGAAATGACTCTGGGTGGTGTGTGGAAAAGTTCTGAAGTGCCTGAGAGTGTTTACATAACAGCACCAGTGCCCCTTCACCCACTTCAGCCTCTGGTGTCCTGTTTCATGAGCATGACCTCAGACACTGCCTGACTTTTACCCTACTTCAGCAGTGAAAGTTCAGCTCTTTCCTTTTCAGTGGCATTACTCCATAACAAGACATGCATTGTGGCATATTGTGTTTGGCTAGTGATAAAGACTTTAGTTTACTAATAGAAATTCATTTACATTTCACATTTCTCTCATTGGTGACTGAGTTTACACTGTGATTTTCGACACTTTTTTTTGTTGTCACAGAAAGCTCTGGAAGCTCTGCGCTGCCATGCATGAGAAAAAAATAATAAATCGCATTATTATAAGAAAAATATTATCAGTAAAAAATAAAATCCCGTTGCGTTATTTCACCAACTATCACGATACTAGGATGAAATGTCACGTTATTACAGGACACGTCGTGTACGAGATAAATATCGAAAAAGCAACTTAACTGATCTTGTTTTTACACTATTTAACAATAGTATTAATGGGATTGTCTTTAGTGTACAGACTGTACACAAAGGCTTCTCAATTCACAGCAATTATCCAGACCCCAACCCCCAACCCCCCCCCCCCCCCCCCCCCCCCCCCCCCAAAAAAAATAAAAATAAAAATTGGTCAGACCTTTTTAGACGTTGCTTTATTCTTAGCTGAGCCACTTGAACGACATGGGAAACCATTAAGTGTCTACAGGCTGGGTATGCTGTTATGCAAAAGTGCAATCTGGCTTCTATTAAAAGCTTTATCTCCTTGAGGAATTGAGCTGAGATGCAGGAATCTCCTTTGACGCAGGCTGTACAGGAACCAAGCTCCTAACTTTACACCCATTACTAATGTTTTTATTGCAATAATGCCATGTATTTCTCATAATAACAAGATCTTTTCACATAATAATGGAATACTGTTATCGATCTAACGTGAGGTTTTCACATAATCGCATGATCTTTTTATCGTTATAACGAGATACCGATGAGATTTTTTTATTTCATGCGTGGAGGCGCAGAGCTTCCTTAGAAAGCAATCACACATCGCAAAAGAATCCTTTCGTCGTGAGTCATGAGTTCAGCCATCTTAGAACACGTGACGATTTTCACCGAATGCTGGTTTTGTACAAACAAATACAGTTGGCGAGAATGTTCTAGCAGTGTCAAAAAAATTTTTTATTTAGATCTCTGAGTGTGACCGATGCTATGGTCTAAAAGTCACCAATATTAGGACAGCACAGAACTATGCGAAACACAGGACGGCTGAAGATACTGTAGTGCCAATGGCAAAACGAAATGTGCTAATGGAGAGAAGAAAAATCCTTACAAGCTCAAGTTTACTCTAAAATCTTTTTCTGTTCACGCAACTCCATTTTCTGCCAAGCTGGCATTGCGGTGATTGAAGGTGTAAACAGAATATACTTATTTTCTTTAATCACAGGTTTTTGTCATTAGATGATCTTCATCTTATAATCTGACATGAAGAACGCATTTCTGCATAGTCTGTTGTAGAATTTATCGGGTTCATCATGTACAGTGTCACAGCTAATGATCTTAACAGACCTCCATAATCACAGTCTAATATCTTATTTACACCTGTCATTCAAACTAAATGAAACGTATCTTCCGTTTATTTATGAAATGAGTCCTCAGTCCAAATGGAGATAAGGCATTTTGTTTTGCTAGTGTTCGAGCCATGGGCATCGCCATTATCCATTAACCTAGTGGTGGAGAACCTTACCGTTCTGAGTGATTTCCCAAAAGTCTTGTTTGGATTGGCTAGGGCAATAACGTAGTTCATTAGGCACTCCTTCATTGCTTTTGTGTTCACACTACAAATGTTATGTAGCTATATGTGTCCCAGATCACCTCTGAAAGTGGTTTGATTGATTGGACCACAATGTGCCTACGAGACACATTAGACCCCATTCACACCCTGTACTCAGCGTTGTCCCCTTATGATCAGATCACCCTAAGACCGGAGTGAACAAATAATCAGTTTATTAGCTAGTGCATCAGTTAAGTAAAAGCTCCATGTTTTTGGTTGAGCATAAACTCTGGTCTTTGTAGGAGTTCAAGTTCTGCAAATAGGATAAATCATTTTCATTCTAGCCTAAACGTGTGCCAAGTGCATTGCTCTGAAATGAACATTGAAGCAAAGAGCTGTATTTCATTGCATTTAGAGTTTCAAAACTGCTAACCTCAGCACACGTTAACTTTTAAATCCTAAGTCTCTGGGGAACCGTTCAATGCCTAAAAGTGATCTGCATGCTACTGAGCCTCACAACCAAATACGAAGATCTAATAGCTGCTCACCGTGGAACTGAGGAGATCGAACAATTTCAGAGTGTGAAGTTTGCCCCAGCATTAAAAATCTGTGGATGATCAGTTAAGGATTCCTTGCTCAGCATGGCCCGTATTTTTGTCTTGCCTCCAGATGTTATTCAGCCTCTTTGCAGATTGCTGAGGAATAGGGCTGAGATTTATTAGTATATAACATGCTGTGTCAACATGTTTCTCCAAAATCTACACTGTTTTATTAGTTAGGACTGGTTTAGCACTCACAAATGTCAATGCGCTCCACAATTTCCATTTTAAGTTTTGAAGAGATGAGCAGAATGTCATTTGTTATGGTTTTTAAACATCAGTTCTCATTTCATAAGAGAATGAGCCGCTCGGTATTTTTCCATGATTACAGTGTGATTTAATTTCAATGCCTTAACCATAGTCTGACATTCAAACTGAATTACACTTAATAATATGCTTAAAAGCTCCATTAGAAACTTGATTGAAGGACGATTAAGATGTGCATGGTCAGTAGAGGGGTTTAAACTTATAATTGACAGGCAGGAAAACTCTTCAAAGCAAGCGTGAAATGATTTAAAGGCACTTCATACCAGACAGTGTGTCGTGCATCACATGGTGTCTTTCTGAGATGTTCAAATTTGTGCACTGAGGCAAGAGTAAAACTGTTTGATGTTTTGACTATGTATAAAATTTGAGAAAACTTTGTTGGGGAAACATTTTGACCTGCTTGCCATTGCATATTAAATCCAATATCAAATACCGAGGTATATTACAGTAGGCTTCTATATAGACAGTGTCTTACACCAAGCCTTCTCGCAGATTATTATTCTAGGCTTTGTAAATTATGAAGCTCCCTTGTATGTAACTTTTCATTTATATTAGTCATTGTTTGTTATTGTGCAGCATGCACAGGAATCGTCACCCACCTTTAGTATGAATGACTAACGTATTTTTGAACACTTGTGCAATACATGCATGCCAAGATGTACAGCAATGTCATGACACATGACCACATGACATAGTATTCGACACAATTACCATCGCCATATGACCATCCTTCTCCTCGCCTAATACTAATACGTATGTTGGAGCTGTGTAAAGCTCTTAAGGTCAAAGCTATAGATAACCTGTTTATTAGACTACTGTCAACTTCTTTAATCTCTACACTGCCGTATTGAATATATTTAATATCTTTGAGACATTTAGAACTCATTCCCATTCGTTATCTCACTCCCATGCTGTCAGTGAGCAAGCTAGCTTCTCAGTCTATTGTGGGATGTGCCATCCCTCCATTCTCCCTGGTGGAGCTGGATAGTCCCCTAGGTCAGGCTGCACTGGCCTCCCACTGGCCTCACTGTCTATTCTATGCATTTACAACTCTACCACTGTTTCTGCCCACATTGTACAGAATATTTAGTGAGCAGACCACAGAGTTCCCTTAGACCTGCCGCTTTTAGTAGTTAACAGAATGCCTTAGCAGCTTCCTCCTCGAATATCTCTATTGTCCTAAATGAAAGAAAATGATTTAGTAGCCTTGGCCAGGTTACCCGGACCTGTGGGTCTGGCCCTCCAGAGTGAAGTGTAGGTTGAGGATTATTCCTGAACGAAAGAACTAATACAATGTCAGCTCGCAGGTGGAAACTGTTCAGCAAATGGTGTGCATCTGAATTTAATGCACTGCTCAGTTCCTAGAGTACTAGCCTTCCTACTGGGACTGCTAGACAGCAGAAAGTCCCCATATTGAAGTGGTGCCCATTGCACCATTTCATAGCACCGTTGATTGTGTGTCTCTGGGAGCTCAACAGCTAGGGAGCTTTCGTCTGCCACAATTCCCCAAGAGCTTGAAGTGGGATCTCACCCTTGTACTGGAGTACCAAAATATCACCCCTTATGAGCCCTTCTAGTATGCTGAACTGAAATGGGTTTCTCTAAGGACTGCCTTTTTGCTCGCAGTCACTTCAGCAAAAAGAGTGAGAGGACTACATGCATTGATTATGAGCTCGCCTTGTATGTGTTGGCGGCCATATGAGCCTGGATTGACCTTGTGCTTGAATCTGGGGTTTACTTACTTTGGTAACCAATCACTTGGTTGACATTGCAGTGTTCCTTGAAATGGGCTCTTTTTTTTTTCCAGAACTTGATGATGGATTGTGGTGTCTTTTGAGTCTTTGCCTCATGGCCATCAAATGAACCGTTTATCTGCCAGATAGAAGATACTTGAAGCGCCCATGTATAAACAGAGACTGGCACACTGGTTGGTGGATGTCATCATCAATAGCCTACAGGGCCATATGACAACAGTGTTTATATCATAATGGACAGATTTTTGAAGGCAAGAATAATATCAGGCCCTGGAAAGGGGACGTGAGTCTCTCGCTCTCTGTAGTCAATTTTAAAGCATGACATGGCAAAAGCACTTAAAAAATATTGGCAACAAATGAATTAAGACACAATTACCAGAGGTAAATTGGGCATGTACAGTATTAGATACATGACTTATTTATTACTTACTTTGACTCCAGTGTACTTTATATATGTCTATTTCACTTAGGGTTGCAAACAATTTCTGAGGGCTCTGCAGTTTAGAAAAGTTTGGCGAGCATGGTGCTGTATATCTGCAGTGTGATGTCATGATCCAATGATCAATCCTCAGTTTCTGGGGGGGTAAAAAGCTACATAAGCAAATGCAAAGCAGTGGTAGCTGCAGATTTTTTTTAAATTGCTGTCAGTTGCTCTGACGTTTAAAGTAGAATAATATCCTGTAAGTGCTTAGAAGTAATTTCTCTGTCCATATTGGGGTTGATTGATTGATTGATTGATTGATTGATTTAAAAAAAAAAAAAAAAAAAAACTTTTAAGTTGAATGGAAATGTGCTTAGTGAAGGCTCTGAGCCAGGGACAAAACACAAACTAGACTTGTGAGACAGAAAAATGAAGCAAGTTGCAGACTATAAATGCTGTGTATCTCTTCTTGGTCATGGTCTTCTCTAATTATCTCCGGCTCCTCTGGGTGCAGCTGATGGGAAATTTCATTCTTTGGGCTCTAGCACCTCCATATTGTTTTGAAGATAATGGGTGTCTTATTAATAGTTATGCACCCATCTTATATTGAAGCCCCATACTGTTTTTTTCAGATGATCTTTACAACTTCCAGATTTAAGATTTTAAAAATGGCTGGAGATGGAGCAGACCTCACGTGAAAAGGGAGACTGTTCCAAAGTTTGGGATCAATCACAGAAAGGACTCGATCACTTTTTGTCTTTGTACGACAACCGGGGACAGATGGAAGAAGTTGATTACATGATCTGAATGCTTTAGTGGAAGAGAAAGGTGAAGAAGGTCAATGATGCACTGTGGAGCAGAACCAGAAAGAGCTTTGTATACATAAATTATAATTGTAAAATCAATTCTAAACTTGACAGGAAGCCAGTGAAGAGATGTCAGAGCAGGGGAAATATGATCCCTCTTTTTGGTCCCTGTTGAAAATCTAGCTGCTGCATTTTGCACAAGCTGCAGCTGAGATAAGGCAGATTGAGGAAGGCCAACATACAAAGAATTACAGTAGTCCACCCGTGATGGAACAAGAGCATGAATCTCGGTTTCTGGGTCTTTTCTAGAGAGAAACTGTTCTAACTTTGCAATAGATCTTCAATGAAAGAAGCTTCTCTTAACAGCAGCACTGATTTGTTTATCAAAGTGCAAGTTTGGGTCAAAATTAGCTCTAAGATTTTTGACATATTTGTTAACAGAGAGAGGACCTAACTGGGCCTCAAGAGCAGAAGAGACAGTAGGGGAGCCTAAAATAATGACTTCAGATTTGCTTTCATTTAACTGCAGATGATCGTTAGCCATCCAACATTAATGTCCTCAAGACATTTTAAAAGGAACCCAAAAGGACTTGCCATTTGACTTAACTGGTAAATATCATCAGCATAGCAGTGAAAGGAAATATCATATTTCCGAAAAATAGAACCCAGGGGAAGGGGAAAACAACAGAGGACCAATAGGGAGGGACTGCACAGTGGCTATGATTGACAGGGGAGAAAGAGTATGAGATCATCAGGATTCTGACTTTTTCCATATTTTTTTCAGATTCTGAAATAAAATTACACTATATAGCTGTGTTTTCTGGAGATCTTCTGCTCGTAAAGTCTACATTGACTCTATCCCTTGACCATCCAAGGGGTCATCTGACAAACTTGCGGTAATATAGTAATGGAGAACTTAAGATGACATGCATGGGTAAGGGCAAATTAAGGAGGGAATGTTAAAATACTTGATAATTTGTGTAGGATTAGGTCATTTTTTACTTTGTAGGTTTGGAGCTTTGTGAGTCACACAAGTGTGTATGTGTTTTTGCACATTTGTGATGGTGCAAATACACAGATTTCACTGAAGGGTGATCACACATCTGTGCCTCTATGTGATTGTGCACAAGAGTGCAGATCTCTGAACCTCTTCAGATATGAAAGCTGACCCACTGGAGTAGCGTGCCTCCACGCTGAAATTGCGTTCTGTTTACCACAGATCTTCTCCACTGTCTCTCGGAGCACATCTAATAACATTAGCTGAAGGGCAAACAAACAGGCCTAGAGTGCAGCAGCCTGCAGAGAGAAATCTGATTTGTCTAAATCCGAAACTCAACATGCCAGACTGCAGAAGATCAGAAACCGGCTGTGAAATATTAATGTGCCGAGGAGCCACGAGGTTTTACATATGCATCAGACGTAATGTAATCCGGATGCAAATGAAATTAGTGTTGAATTAACTTACTTGAATAAATTCTTTGATTTCCATACTAGAGAGGGATTTCATTAGCTAACATACACAAACTGTCAACTAATGAAGAGTTCATTAGCTGATTTGGAAAGTTATAGAAACAAGCTCTTGTTGGATTTAATTAAATGTAATTGTGTGTGTGCGTGTGTGTGTTTTAGGATCTTAACAGCACTTTGAAGAGCCTCCTGTCCGAGTGGTTCTCTGTCGGGCTTCTCCGGTTAGAGAGAATCACATGGCAGTCCCCTTGTGAGCTCCTTCAGAAGATCAGCCAGTAAGATTCAGTCACCTCTACAGAATGCTGAAAAAGACATCCAATGCCTTGACATAATTCTTTAACTAAATTGTCATCAAATAGGAATCACTCATGAAAGCGACTAGTGAATGTTGATCAGGATGTGTGTTTACAGGTATGAAGCGGTGCACCCAGTGCGTAACTGGACAGACATAAAGCGCAGAGTCGGGCCTTACAGACGCTGCTACTCCTTCACACATGCCTCTATGCCTGGAGAACCTCTGGTGGTCTTACATGTAGCCCTCACACAGGACATATCAGATAACATCCAGGTTAGGCAACACTATCTCACAATCACCTGCCAGACTTTTCACTCACATTCTTCATACTGTTTATTCACACTTGATATCACTTTGCTGATGGTCATCAGTGTTGTTCGTTGTTTAGAGCATTGTGAGAGAGTTCACCACACTGGATGCAGTAGAGGAAGTGGAGAAGATCAATACTGCCATTTTCTACTCCATCTCCTCCACCCAGGCCGGTCTGCAAGGGGTGGATCTCGGCAATTACCTCATCAAGAGGGTGGTGCGAGAGCTGCAGGTTGGTGTGATGATGTAGACATGTAGCACATACTGTATGTGTGGTGGTCTGGGCAAACTTTTCACATGGTGACTTGTGGCATTTTCTACTATGTTTAGTTTTGGAAACTACAGGCTTTCCTCAAGTATAGTTCTTTAGAACCTTTCACTTTAGCATGAAGTGAAGTTTCAAATCCAAAAGAGAAATGGGAGATTCAATTACATTTAAATATACCATTTCAAATCCAACCTCCTGATCAAATGTATGACCAATAAATATGACCGTTGAGATTGTCAATCTTCAGTTGTTTCTTAACTGGCTCGAAGTTTAGAAAGTTGTTTATATTAAATATAGCTTATGTTTTCTGAAAGTAGAGTTGTCAAAGTAATTTTTTGGCAGCCCCCCCCCCCCCCCCCCCCAATTTTATTTAATTCTTATTTTATTATAACTTTTGACCGTTTGCCACAATTCAGCCACAGCACCATCCAATATGTTTTCCAAGGTGGCCACATACAGTACATACACTCAGTTGCAAGTTTATTAAGTACTTTTATTACTTTTTTTGTTTCTTTTTATAGACAGTCAAAATAAATATTAATATTTACACACAGGAGGGAAGTTCACCTTGTGAAGATGACCCGAAATGAATCTGTGCATCGTGTAGCAGAGATTTAAAGTTGGGCTAGATTTTTTTTGCTCTTTTTTCTTTTTTTTAATAAAAAGTTTAAACAATTTTTCAGAATATTTAGTAAAGTTTTCCTCACATTTTGTAGCTGCGGATGAAATATCAGCTTGGTGGAGAAACTCTGGTCTCTGTGGCACCCCAGAATAAAATTAACGATCTCTCATCATGTCCCTACCTAACCATCAATCATGTTGCCTTTCAAATCTCTTTCAAAGCTCTCCTTCTTACTCTAGAATTCAAGAGTTTTTTTGTTTTTTGTTTTTTAATAGGCTGAAGCATGTGCATGTTTTGGAGGCAGAGTTATATAGAGGCTGTTTTGAGTTTTAAAACAGCTAACTTCAACTAATCTCTACCAAAATCATTGGCTGCATCCGAAAGTCCCTATGACCCTACTATAGTAGGCATAAAGCAATATGCCAAAGGAGTAGTATGTCCAAATGTTCAGTACTCCTAAAACATTAGGTGAGAAAAACCATATATGATGTATAAATGACCTGCTGCTTCCACAGAGATTCTGCAGTAGGGAACCAATGGACACTGTATTATCACATAAGGCAATCAAAATGACGGAAGGCAGAGCGTCGGCTCTTTTTAAGCTGTAGGTGACATGACAATGCCAACATGTCGGATGTAGTTTGTCCAGATTGTATTCATGCTACAGACTTATAATGATCAGTATGTACTGTATCAACATCCGAGCAACAGGTACTGTGACAGTATGTGATTTCAAACGCAGCTATTGACTATACTGTTACTAAATTGCCCAAAATTCTCCAGGATAGTACAAGTCCATTGGTGTATGGCTGCCCAGAACTAGCACACATTTATAAAACAAAACAATTCAATTCAATTTTATTTGTATAGCACATTTATCAATAGACATTGTCACAAAGCAGCTTTACTGAATCTTAACAGGAACCAGATGGAAAGATACGGAAGCTCTTCCATGTTGGAGACGTACACATGCTTTTCTGACTGAAAACAGAATTGTGCCAGAAGGTTGAAAAACAAGAGGCATTCTGGTTTATAGATTCAAATGATTTTTTTTTTTTTTTTTTTTTTTTTTTTTTTTTTTTTTTTGCTTCATGGAAAATGCTGATGAAATAAAGAGCAGAGTGGCTGCTTGTGTAATGGAGGTTAAGAGCTCTTAGGCGAGAGCTGTAGGGTTGCCACTCACTATCGAACAGCTGAATGAAGGAGCAGGGGAAATGGGATAGGGGCAAACACAGGGCTGATGGGTATAATTTCATGCAGATGATCCACACCGTTATGATTAACTCTTGTGCTGCAGTGAGTGAGCCGGTTGTCTCACTGTGTTTCGCAGAATGATGAACATGCATGATGTTTTCATACCCATGTTCATATTAATTGGGTAGACATCTTGCACTGTAAGTTATTTTGACTTAATTTCTCATTAAATTAACATCTATAATTTTTTTTTCTTTATATTTACACCACAACACTATTGAATTCTCGAATCAGTGGGTGTGCATTGATTTTGTAAAACACCACGGCGCTGACAGTAGTTTTGGCTGTAACATTAATGAAAGATTAGCCAATTAGCCATAATATTAAATCCACTGACCGTAAAGAGAATAACATTGTTTATCTTCTGGCAGTGGCACCTGTCAAGGGGTGGGATATATTAGCAAGCGTAAGGATCTGAGCAACTCTGACAAAGGCCAAATTGTGTGGCTAGATGCAGTGGTTAGCACCTACTAGAAGTGGTCCATGTGAGCATCAGAACTGGACCATGAAGCAATGGAAGAAAGTGGCCTGGTCTGATGAATCATGTTTTCTTTTACATCATGTGGATGGCCGGGTGCGTTTGCATCGCTTTCCTGTGGAAGAGATGGTACCAGGATGCACTATGGGAAGAAGGCGAAACTATGGAGGAAGTGTGATGCTCTGGGTAATGTTCTGCTGGGAAACCTTTAGGTCCTGGCATTCATGTGGATGTTACTTTGTCAAGTACCACCTACCTAAACATTGTTGCAGACCAAGAACACCCCTTCATGGAAACGGTGTTCCTACCTCCAGCACCACCACACTGAACACCGATGCCCCCCAGGGCTGTGTGCTCAGTCCATTGCTTTTTACCCTGCTGACTCATGACTGTGCTGCCAAGTTCAGTTCTAATCAATCAATATTGCTGAAGACAGCTGTGGATTTCATCAGTAACAATGGTGAGTCGGCATACAAGCAGGAGGTGAACCAGCTCACAGAATGGTGTAGAGACAACAATCTATCGGGAGAACTTCAGGAGAACCCAAGTGGACCACTCACCACTACACATCCATGGAACAACTGTGTATACAGTCAAAAGCTCCAAGTTTCTTGGTGTTCACATGACCGAGGACCTCTCCAGGACTCTCAACACCATCTGCCTAGTCAAGAAGGCCCAGCAGTGCGTCCACTTCCTGTGAAGGCTGAAGAGAGCCAAACATTCCTTTCCCAACTTCACCTCCTTCTAGCTAAAACACAGTTAAAAAGTGTGATTTGAATCATTGGTAAATCACTGTGGTGTAAACACAAATTCTTCCACTCCGCTACGTTTCAGGTCGTATCACACCCCTGCCATGGATTATTTTTGTATAACAGCATGGTTTTAGTGTTAGTCCTTACGTATATAGTTAATAACTCAAAATACTGATATTGAAATATGGAGTTAAGTTGAAATAATGAGATCTAGAGTATCAACCTTTTCCACAATTTGTCTTTTAAGGCTTTTGGGGGGGGGGGATTAGTATGCTCAGAGACAATGTTAGTTTGAATTGTGGAGTGTTTCGGAGGGGTGAAGGTGACTCATTCTGCCAGTGGGGAACAGCTACAGTGATGGATGCAAGAAGGAGGGCAAGGAAAAAAGCAAAAAATAATAACAATAAATAAAAGGTCATGCTGTGATTTAGGGGGAGGAGAGACGGGTCTAGTCTGTCTTACAGTGTTGTACTCATGAGGCATTTCTACCCTTACTTTCTCTCACTTTCTTTACATCTCTCTCTCTCTCTCTCTCTCGCGTAGGCCTGCTGACTGAGGATTTGCAGTAAATTTAGCTGATGAATAGAAAATGACCCCCAGACACACTTATCCTCACTTCCTCCACAAGCTTGATAGAGAGCATGCTGATAAATGATGAAAAGGCAGAAGGAGGGGGGGGGGCAGATTTAGTCTTTCCCTTCAGGGACCAGGCTGACAGTCTGCCTTATTTTGTTGTCTGCTTTCTCAGACTCAAATATAGACCAGAGAGAGAATGAGTGAACGAGGGTGGGTACAGTGGATGTAAAAAAAAAAAAAAGTCTATACACCCCTGTTAAAATGGCAAGTTTTTGTGATGGAAAAAAAAAATGAAACCAACATAAATAATGCCAGAACTTTTCCAACCCTCAATGTGAAATTACAATGTATAAAAATTTATGTGGCAAAACAATCAAACATTTTAGGGAAAAATAAACAACTTACAATAACCTTGTTGCATAAGTGTGCACACAAGAAGTGTGTCCATCCAAAATTTACCAAAGGAGAAGACTATAACTTACCAGGGACACTGCCAAGAGACCAACAGCAACAAAGGAGCTGCAGGAATATCTGACACGTACTGATTTCTCTCTGCATGTGCCTAACCCCCCCCCCCCCCCCCCCCCCCAAAAAAAAAAAGCACATCAACAAAAGAACATGTACATGGTGGTGGCAGCATTGTGCTTTAGGGCTGCTTTTCTTCAACTGAAACTGGGCCTTTAATCTGGGTGGAGGAATCATGAACTCCAAATACCAGTCAATTTTGTCACAAAACTTTAAGGCTTCTGCCGTGCACTTACGATGAAAAGGAATTTCACCTTTCAGCATGACAGTGACTCAAAGCACACCTCCAAATCAACAAAGGAATGGCTTCACCAAAACAACATCATGGTTGTGGAATAGTTCAGAGAGTCCAGACCTAAATCCAATTGAGGATCTGTGGGATGACCTGAAGAGGCCTGTGCACAGGAGATGCCCAGCCAATTTGACAGAGTTAGAATGCATTTACAAGTAAGAATGGTTAAATATTGCTAAGATAAGATGTGCCAAACTGATTGACTCTTACCCAAAAGATGCCTTCATAAAATCTAAAGGTGCTTCAACAAAGCATTAGTTTAGGGGTGTGCACTCTTATGCAACCAGGTTATTGTTAAATATATATATATATATATATATATATATATATATATATATATATATATATATATATATATATATATATATATATATGTATATGTGTGTGTGTGTGTGTGTGTGTGTGTGTGTAAAATTTTATTTGTTTGTTTGTTTTTCCCCCCAATAAATGATTCTTACTGTTTTTCACTTTAATTTATAGGGTGCAATTTCACAGTAAAGGTAGAAATGATCACTTTTTTTATCCCACTTTTTTGTCCCATGTTTACATTGCACATATCCACTTTTTCTCTTGCACATTTTGTCTTTGCACTATTCTTAATATATTTTTTTGTGTTTTCCTATGTCCTCTATATCAGAGGTTGCTGGGAGGATTCACAAAGTAAGAATTGTATTGTCTTTTCCTGTACATAAGACAATAAACTCTTGAATCTTGAATCTGGAAAAGACTCTGACATGATTTATCTTTGTTTCAATTGGTGTTTTGTTTTTTGTTTTTGTTGTTGTGTTGTTTTTTTTGTTGTTTTTTTACATCACAAAAACCTGCCTTTTTAACAGGGGTGTGTTGACTTTATATAAACATTCTGTGTGTGATATTAGTCCAGGTGAAGTGAGGAAAAAGCAGAGGTCTTGATATGGCTAAGCATATTTGTCAGAGGGCAGAATCAGAGCTGTGTGATAGTCATGGTAGCAAAGAGGAAGCTGCTCTGTGAAAAGACCATGATGTGTGTTTTGATTGTACAAAAGGCTCACACACTGCTGTAATAGTCGCACAAAAAATAGTCATGTCACTTGCACTTAAACATTAGCTTTCTAAATGTGTAATGTACCATTAGCTTTTGATTAGCCTTCAGGTTGTCACATGTATTATTATTATGCTTCCACTTAATGTCCACTTTATTAGACACACTTACATTGTTGGTCCTTTTTGTATGAACACTTGGACACTACGTCAATTTTTCTGTGCACAGTTTGTGTTAATCGTCCTCTGCTCTACATCACTGGTAAGATTGCAGCCACAGGAGCGGTTGCTATTATATAGCAGACTGTGTGAGAATGTGTTCTGCTTGTCAGATTATATGATATACACTATGATATGCACTTTTATTAGGAACAGTATTCTAATACTGGGAAGGCTCTCCTTTTGCTCTCAAAACAACTTAAATTCTTCATGTCATGCATTCCACAAGATGTTGGAAACATTCCTTTGAGATTCTGGTCCATGTTGATATGATTGCATCACACAGTTCCTGCAGTTTTTTCAGGTGCACTTGCATGCTGTGAATCTCCAGTTCTACCACATCGAAAAGGTGTTCTACAGGATTCAGATCCGATGACTGAAAAGGCCACTGAAGAACACTGAACTCATTGTTATGTTCATGAATCCAGTCTGAGACTTTTGATTTGTGACGTGGTGCATTATCATGCTGGAAGTAGCTATTAGAAGATGGAAAATTGTGGCCATGAATTGTGGTACATGTTCAGCAACAATATTCAAATAGGCTGTGGCATTCAAGCGAAGACTGATTTGGTATCAATGGGCCCAAAGTGTACCAAGAAAACATTCCCCACACCATTACACTACCTCCACCAGCCTGGACTTTTTACACAAGGCAGATTGGGTCCATGCATTCATGCTGTTGGCGCCAAGTTCTTACCCTAATATCTGTGTGCCTCAGCCGAAATCAAGATTCATCAGACCAGGTTACATT
This sequence comes from Ictalurus punctatus, assembly GCF_001660625.3. Lineage (NCBI taxonomy): Eukaryota > Metazoa > Chordata > Actinopteri > Siluriformes > Ictaluridae > Ictalurus > Ictalurus punctatus. The sequence goes on from NC_071284.1 coordinate 9,473,506, forward strand.
TTTTCCCAGTCTTTAACTGTCCAGTTCTGGTGAGCCTCCGCTTTCTGTTCTTGGCTGAAAGAAGCAGAACCTGATGTGGTCTTCTGCTGTTGTAGCTCACGTATTACATTCTGTTTAAATCATGAATCGGCACATTCGAGGTTGAGACTGCGTGAAATGGTTTCATGCTGGGGTAAAGATAAAATTGATGTGTTTAACAGAGCATGTGCTTGCCAATTGGCTAGTCACACACCTGCTAGCTACAGCTCTCTTCTACTTTCCATGCTGCATCACTTTATAACCTGTTATGATAGAACCGTGATGACATTCTTCCTGCTTCCACAATTCACTCTTCTTTTCTTTTAAAGCCCACACTTTTAATTGATGTTTTGCCACTGCCACTCCTGTACAGTTATATGTGGGTTTCGTGTAGTCCTATGCCATCCTCCTGTTGGTGGATTTTAGACGAGCATTGTAGCAGCAGTCACACTGTGAGATTTCTGTCACTGCCAGAATTTTGTTGTCAGATATCTTCGGTTGCAGTGACACTAAATTTTAATACATTGTGCATTCTAATTATGCAATCTCAATTGGCAACCAAATAATTCTGTTCCGTGCAGATTTTGTCTGAGAATAAAAATGGCTGAAATTCCTCCATCTGGCTTTATACAGACTAGCAAATCGTCATGTCAGGGTCACTGTTGTTCTGAGAACGGTCTCTTAAGCAAAAGGGCACATGATGGCACATGCAGTGTTGGCACTGGTGGCTCAGTGGCTAAAGTAACTGATCAGAGGTTTGAGTCTCAGCACTGCCAAGATGTTGGGCCTTTAACCCTCTCTGCTTCAGCCGTATCATAGCTGACCCTGCGCTCTGACCACAGCTTCTTGACAAACTGCGATATATGAAGAAACTTTCACTATACTATAATATATACTCAAAAAGAAAAGAAATGTCCTCTCACATTGAACTGCTTTTATTTCCAGCAAATTTCTTAACATGTATAAATATTTGTATTAACATAAAAAGATTCAACAACTGAGACTTACACTGGACAAGTTTCACAGACATTTTACGAACAAAAATGGAATAATGAGTCCCTGAATAAAGGGGGTTGATATCAAAAGTAACAGTGAGTATCTGGTGGCCAGCAGCTGCTTTCATTACTACAGTGCATCTCATCCTCATGGACTGCACCAGATTTGTCAGTTCTTGCTGTGAGATGTTACTCCACTCTTCCACCAAGACATTTAAAAGTTCTCGATCATGTCTGGCTGGGACACATGTTTACATGTAATTTTCCACTGCAAGGACGATCAGCTGTCCTTCCTGTCTCCCTGTAGCACTGTCTCAGGCGTCTTACATTACGGACATTGCAGGTTATTGCTCTGGCCACATCTGCAGTCCTCATGCCTCCCTGCAGCAGGCCTATGGCATGTTCACGCAGGTGAGCAGGAACCCTAGACATCTTTCTTCTAGTGTTTTTCAGAGTCAGTAGAAAGGTCTCGTTAGTGTAATAAGTTATTGTAACTGTGACCTTAATTACCTACCGCCTGTAAACTGTTTGTGTCTTTAGGACTGTTCCACATGTGCAACAATTGTTCATGGTTCACTGAACAAGCATGAATAACATTGTTTAAACCCTTTCCAATAGAGATCTGTAAAGCTTATTTGGATTTTACAAAATGATCTTTAAAATACAGTCTCCTGAAAAAGGGACATTTTCTTTTTTTTTGCCAAGTTTATATGTGACAAATAAAGGCGGCTGCTGCTTCTTCTGTACTGCGGCAACCATTTGTTTTTATTTCCTCAGCTGCTATACAAGGTATATAGCATAGATAACCGTATATACAGTAGCGGCTCCTACAAAAAATTTTATACAATGTACATCAGAATAAATAAGCAAGGAGTGTAGGGAAAAAACAACTAGCAACTTGGAACATTTTGCATCACTGACATTAATGGAGCAGAATAAAATGTTTTATTAAGCATAATAATTTGTATGCCAATCATCAGAGCTTCCTGGTGTGACATTTGGTACAGCATATTTCCTGCACATCAGGACATAAATCATTTTTAGGTGCTGTGCTACTCGGCATAAAGTACACGATCAAATGCGAAGTAAAAGTTTTGTTCCTTTCTTTCAATTGCCAAAATAAGTGTGTTAAAGGTACTCATTTTACTTCAGAAGTATAATAGCATGAGTCAGTTTCAGCAAATGCTGATGCCTGGCACGGCGCTGACTATTACTGGAATGGAGGTATTTACTTTGCAGTTGAAAACAGTTTGCAAGTTGTATATAAAGTGATATGATTATATAAAATAGATAATACAATCAGGTATGGCATATCAGTGTAACCTAATCTGAAACTAATAATAATAATAATAATAATAATAATAATAATGCAGACAAAAACCAAGGTGCAAGGTAGTAAAGCAAGTCATTTTAAAAACATTCCAGTATTTTCCCTAATCAAATAATCAGACTTTCACATCAAATAATGTTGTTTGTGATCTAGTGAAAAGCATGATATTAGGATTGATTTGTCCTTTTATCTGTTTCTACAGAGTGAATTTCCTCACATGGCTCAGTTCTCCAGCCTCTCTCCTATCCCTGGTTTTACATCATGGCTGCAGGGTTTCCTGGTTCAGTACAGGAAGGACGGCCGTGCCACCGAGCTGCTCTCTGAGCACGAGTGGTCAGAAGTGGAGGAGGCGACAGGAGCAGTTTCCGGTGCTGCTGCCCTCGATGCCCTACGTACCCTCCTCGCCTCTGGAGACTGGCATCACTCTGAACGCTTGGTGCGCGCTCTGGAGCCATTCCTGATGCGTCTGTGTGCCTGGTATCTGTATGGAGAGAAGCGGCGCGGTTATGCCCTCAACCCCGTCGCCAACTTCCACCTCCAGAACGGCGCGACCTTATGGAGGCTCAACTGGAACGCCGACACTAGCCCCAGAGGCATCGCCAACTCGTGCGGCATCATGGTCAACTATCGTTACTTCCTGCAGGAGACTGGCGTCAACAGCAAAGCCTACTTGCACAACAAAGTCATCACAGCGTCGGAGCAAGTGCTCAGCCTTGTCGCACAGTTCCAGAAGAATAGCAAACTCTGAACCTATTAATCAGAACAGTACAGGTTTGCATACTGAAGAGTTTAAAAATGATATCTGTTTAAAAATATACTTAAAGGAACAGGTTATAATTTCGAAGTCCTCTGTTGTTTGGGAGGGGAATTTCAACTGCAGTTGCAGTAAAAATGGTCCAGCTTCTCCCAGCTGAGCCTGCTGACTCTGATCAATGCTATGTATGCCACATGAGATGCCTTTTAAGAAAAAGGGGAAGAGCTAAGTAACAGACTGATAAAACATGAAGAGCAACTTGAAATGAATAAACACACAGGGTCTCCCAAAGGTCTCCATAGACTTTTTAGCAAAATGTCTTCCACAATTTTTCATACTTTTATTTATTTATTTATTTATTTATTTATGTATATATATAATGTGCAAAAGTACCCTTTGTATGGAGACTCATGGGAAACACTGTATTGCATGGGGGTATTGTGAATCACACTTCATCAAGCAAGTAGGGATATTCAGACAGTGAGTATTGGTATCAGGACCATTTTCTGGCCTGAAGCACCCCAACAAGTTAGCCTAACAGAGTGTGTATAAAAGGTATAAAACGGTACAGTAACATAGGAGCATATTGCAAACAACGTTGTTACATTTTTAACCGTACTACTAGTCTAGAGTGCAATTGAGTCTTTTTGAACGAAGACACAAGCCAGACACATCTATCAGCCGAAGTCTTGCTGTCATTAAAGGAAAACTCCACCCTAAAACACATTAAATATTTCTATTGAAGTATTTGTCACGTGTTTAGCGATTATCATACTGTATTTTAATTATTCCCATGAGAACTAGTGGTTGTCTATTGCTGTGACATTGCAGGCAGACACTGTGAGCACTATCACAAACTTAAATAAATAAATAAAGAAAGAAAAATTGCTGTTAGGTCTTAAAAAGAAAAGAGCAAGCACTGCTTCTCTCACTAACCATTTTCCAGTGACGATTACGGTCATATTAATGAGAAATCCACTGTGGAATTAGTGTAGACAGCAAACAATGGGATTCATAGTTCCAGAATGCAATGCGGCTATTCAATACAGTTACGACAGAGACAGTTCGCCATGTACAAGATGACAAGCACAATGGCAGTGATGGCGGTATTAGCATGTAAGTTGGCACTTTGGAATCTTCTCTGTCTGAGTAAAGTGTACAGATGAGGAGGGTTGAGAGCTGGGCAGACTAAAAGGATTAAAGCCCTGCCGCATTGCTGTCTTTAGGTAGAAATGAGTTCCTACTGGGTCCACTATTATCTCGTAGTTGTACGCCATTGTGGGTAATGTAGAAGCCGACATGTTGAGAAGAGTGGGTTCAGGGTGGATTTTTTTCCTATAAGTGAGTTAACACAGTAGGCTAAATAAAAAGTTGCTCTGAAAGCAACCCCAACCCCACGAAGAGTTTGTGTACATGCATTCGACCAACACACCACTGATGGTTCGCCATAACCTGGCAACAGAAGCTTGCAGAGAGTGAGTTGTGAGGATATCAGGATCAGATATGCGCACTTTAAAAAGTCCTAATGTATATAGCGTGCATGTTTCATATCCGGTGTTATTTAGGCTTGTAAATGGTTTGCGCTTCAGTTGTAAACACTAGTTAATGTTTAGAAAATGATTTACTTACAGCCCATATGTAAAATGCTTTTCAGTTCATTCACTCGTTTGAGATTTTGCTTGTGCTCTTCTTTTCAATGCACACACGAGTATTATTTTGCTGCAGACCTGTTTTGCGGTTTTGAAAGACGAGGAGTAATGAAGTGAGAAGAATCTATCAGACCCTGTCATGTCCCCACTTCACAATGTGCATTAGAGAGAATGAGGCAGCGCGAGTGGGCGGAGACTGCATGAATAAATGAGACTTTGATTTCTTTATTAGCGTGATGTCCATTAGTGTGAAATGCTCACTGCGCATGTCATGCCGGCCCTTTTTTGTTGTTGTTGTTTTTTGTCTTGTCCTCATATAGCAAGCAAAGTACTGTGGATAAGTGAACAATTCATAAGAATGTTTTTTTTTTTTTGCTTCAACACAGATTTATGTATATATTGATTCATCTGTAATAAACCATGGTCTGCAATCACCTCATTTATTCGGCCATTTTTCTCACCCAGCTAACAGTAAGTGCTCTCAGTGCTTGATGAATATTAGATTTGGGAGATGGATTGTAATGTATCTTAAGTAAACCGTCCGAGTAAGCAAACACATTTGTATCAGCGTGACATGGCAACCATGACAGCTTTTCTGTCTGCGTTTGGAAAGATTTAACACTCTCCAGCCGTCTTTATTCCTCTGTCTCTTATAGAGCCTGACGAGACGGCGACACTCGCCATCTGTTTTCACTCTATTGTCCTGAAGAATAAAAAACCTATCGGTTGACTGTGAAATTTAATTTTTGCTCGTATCCTTTGAGCTGCACTGCCCTTGAAATGAATGGAGTTCGGAATAATGTTGAAATCGATTGATACAATTATGATATTCACTTAAACGGCACACAAGTTGGAGGAACAATGTCGATGTTTAAAGGATGCCTTTAGGGAGCCTCTCCAGAAGAGAGTGAGAAAGCGGAGAGTGAATGTTAGAGACGAATGTAGAGTTGCAGGCCCAGTGCTGTTACAGTACACTTGAACACATCAAGGGCTTCACTAAGAGGTAAATGGAGGCGGAGTTACTATGGTAACTGCCCAGATGCTCCATCTCGTATCCTTCATTCCTCTTTTTATATCAATTTGTCTTAATCTGAGGCCAATTTTATGTATGCTGATGAGGCTTCGTACGTCCTGAGTCGTTTCGTGACAATTTCTCTGACATTCTGGAGCTTGAGCGAGCGATATCAATGCTCTCGCATTCTCCAACGGATGAGAATTTTCAGTTATTACATAGCTCTGTTCGGGAAGAGCTAGAAATGCCAATGGATCTCGTCTGTGTTACTGCTGCATGAACAGATCTGTATTTGGGTAAATCCATGGCAGCTTGGTGTACATCAGAGACTGTAGCTGTATTGTAGCTTTGAGGATCCAGACAGCAGCACTTGAGAGGGAATTGGCTTATTTGAAGTAGAGTGCTGAAGAAAAGGAGATGTTCGCCTTTGCTCTCCCCTCAAGGATTACCGAGGCTGTCATTTAGCGGCGAACCGTCTCTTTTTCACACGCAACGTCCTGCTGAGATTTAGTAATGAAAGCTGCTTACTGTTGAATTTGTGATGAATGTGTTTTTTTCAAGTCATAGCTCAAACAAACTACACAAGTTCAATGCTGATTCTAGCCTTTGTGTTCTGAAGCGCTTCGCTAATGAGTTACTGCGTCTTCTGCAGGGTCTAGAAAGTTTTTACACCAGATGCCAATGGAGTAACGGTGGTTTTAGTAGGATGGCACATCTATGTGTGTGGGATAATGGGGATTTTCCATATTTATTAAACTGTATGCTTTTGTGTGTATGTGCAAACAGCTGCATGTCTGAAGAACAATTTCTATATGTCCATTCCTTTTATCCATAAAATCAAATAAACACTAAACACAACAAACCAACATGGCTGTCTGTACATTCTCTACAACACTATAATGCACTGTACATTAATTCGTCTGCCTTTGATTCATTTAGCGTTAGTTCAAAACAAGTAAGCTCTAACTGATATACAAATGAAACACCATTAAAGCAACACTATACAGCCAACAGTTTCTGACCATCAAGCCAATTTGTGTTCCAGATTTAGTCCCTCTTTTGCTGTTTGTTTGGGGAAGGCCTACATGATAGTCAGGTGTCCATGAACATTTGGACATATAGCTTACTGTTATTCATTTAACTTGCTAATACGTTAGCGAGACCATCTTGAGGCGTCTACTATTTCAGAACGAGACTGTACATGTATTGTTATTTTTCCATCCATGCATCCATCCATTTTCTGTACCGCTTATCTTTACTGGGTCATGGGGAACCTGGAGCCTATCCCAGTGGGCATGGGGCACTAGGCAGAGGACACCCTTGACAGGGTGCCAATCCATCGCAGGGCAGAATCACACATACATTCACGCACTACGGACACTTTTTGGACATGCCAATCAGCCTGCAATGCATGTCTTTGGACTGGGGGAAACCCTCGAAGCACGGGGAGAACATGCAAACTCTGCACACACAGGGCTGCGGTGGGAATCGAACCCTCAACCCTGGAGGTGTGAAGCAAATGCGTGAACCACTAAACCACCGTGCCCCCTATTGTTATTTTTATATTACAGAATTCAATCTCCAGTAATTGTTTTTTTTTTTTTTTTAAACTTCACAAACTTCCAGTAATAGCACAGGAACATAAATGCAGCAGAAGTTGTCTTCTGCTTGTTATGTTCACATGTCCATGTCAGATGTTATTACAATGTAGTAATTAGGGGTCTGCAGAAGTTCTGGCACCCCCATAAACCCACCCCTGGTATCCCATGGGACAGGGTTGATGGCTTTAGCACACAAATGCAAAAGACCATAAAACCATTTTTAAAGAATCTTATCAGTAAAACAATAAATCAGTAAATAATAAAATAGTATTGTATTATCACATACACTCACCCTCCACTTTAATGGTACCCATGATCATTCATATAATCCAGTCAGCCAATCACGTGGCAGCAGCACAATGCATAAAATCATGCAGTCACAGGTCAAGCGCTTCAGTTAATGTTCACATCAAACATCAGAATGGGGGAAAATGCGTTCTGTTTGACTTTTACTGTGGCATGGATGTTGGTACCAGATGGGCTGGTTTGAATATTTCAGAAACTACTAATCCCTTGGGATTTTCACACACAGGGTATAAAGAGAATGGTGAAAAAAAAAAGAAAAAAACCCCATCTGAGCAACAGTTCTGTGGGTGGAAATGCCTTGTTGATAAGAGAGGTCAGAGGAAAATGGGCAGATTGGTTCGAGCTGCCTGGAAGTGTAGTACTGTGTGCATTTTTTAGTACTGTAGTAACTCATTTAATTCCTCTTTACAACTGTGGTGAGCATAAAATAATCTCAGCATGCACAAAACATCAAACCTTGAGGTTCATGAGCTACAACAGCAGAAGACCACATCGGGTTTCACGCCTGTCAGCCAAGAACAAGAATCTGATGTGATCATGGGCATAGGATATGCGAAACTGTACAGGTGAAGATTAGAAATATATATATATATATAAATATATATCACCTGTTTTTTTTCAGTCTTCAAGTATCCAGTTTGGATCTGTAATTTGAATAATTCATTATTAAATACACATACGGAGAAAAAAAAACATACAGGCAAGTGAAAAGTAGCCTAATAATGCTGTAAAACCACATACTGTACCTTACAAAATTCATAAGGCACTTCATCCTGGACATGGGGAGGACAAAAAGCTCTCATCAACCACCAGTTCAGCCTCAACATCAACAAAAAATATTAATAATATACAAACTTCATTCTATATTACAATACTAATGCATTCCCACTCCTCTTAAAACTACTCATAAAGAAGAAATTAAAAAAGTCCGAGTCCACACCTAAGCTAAGCACTGTGTTATTCCTCTGACAAAAAAGGGTATATTTCTCAGAAAGTATTAAACTATTCTTTAATAATCTAAGTTCTAGCAAAATGTAATAATCAAACGTTACTGTGCAATTTCTGGTGAACTGGGTTTTTGTGTGTGTGTGTGTGTCTATTTTAGGACATTAAAAATATTATTACATTATTTCATGCCATGAAATGTCTATTTCCAACACAAATTAACAGCAATATTATCAAACTGGCAAGAAATTAAATGAGTGTTCTGCTTTAAAACATTAATATTTAGTTAGGACCTCATTTCAGTTGATGTCCAGCACCAAAAGATGCTTGAGCAGAATGTGGTGCCAGAAAGAGCAACTGTAGAATAAAACCTTACAAGATGGGACTTCAACAAGTTCATCAGCATAGCTACTGTGGCCAGCCAACTGCACATTACATTTTAGAGCTCATTTGTTAATAAGTAATTACCGTCTGGATTGATTAGGTGGCGTTTTACACCCATTTTAATGGCTCTGCAATTGCAGTCAAGTTAACCGTGCGCTGAAGACTGTTTGATTGCCTCATCACAATGTCTCCTAACAACACATAAATCAACTCTTTTTTCCCTCTTATCACTCCCCATATTAGAGGCTGCTTTCAACACAAATGGACATTATTATTGGCTCTGAGAGCTATGTATTAATGTCACTTGCGGTTTTCCAGATTGTACAGTTTAATCATGTTTAAGAAAGATGTATTCTGACCATTAGGGAACATTGTGGACAACCATGCGAAAGATAAGTTTACATTAGAACATTAGAACATTATGGAAAACCATGCGAGAGGTAAGTTTACATTAGAACATTTTGGAAAACCATGCGAGAGGTAAGTTTACATTAGAACATTTTGGAAAACCATGCGAGAGGTAAGTTTACATTAGAACATTTGAACATTATGGAAAACCATGCGAGAGGTAAGTTTACATTAGAACATTAGAACATAATGGAAAACCATGCGAGAGGTAAGTTTACATTAGAACATTAGAACATTATGGAAAACCATGTGAGAGATAAGTTTACATTAGAACATTATGGAAAACCATGCGAGAGATAAGTTTACATTAGAACATTATGGAAAACCATGTGAGAGATAAGTTTACATTAGAACATTATGGAAAACCATGTGAGAGATAAGTTTACATTACAACATTTGAACATTATGGAAAACCATGCGAGAGATAAGTTTACATTAGAACATTATGGAAAACCATGCGAGAGATAAGTGTACATTAGAACATTAGAAGATTATGGAAAACCATGCAAGAGATAAGTTTACATTACAACATTTGAACATTATGGAAAACCATGCGAGAGATAAGTTTAATACCTTTGCGGGTTCACACAATAAGTCACTGAGGTTGAAGATTTAACTGAAAATGTTACCACGAAATGAAAGCTCATGGAAATAAATGTGGGAAAAGAAAATGATTTTTATGCTGTTTAATAAGCCTTGGCGGTTGCTCATGAGTAAGGATGAAATGAAATGAGAGAAAGGAAAAAAAGAAAAGCAAAAAAAAAATAGAGGCTTTTCTTTCATTTACAGGATAAGATGTTTGACTGAAATCGTATATGTGATGTATTCCAGGGGTCATGGAATGTGATTTATGCAAAATTCCATTTTAACCTGCATATTACACTCACCTCTAACTCATAAATTTGAATTATTCCTGGGATATATGAAATCCAGATCTGCAAACATGGTAGCTTGAAACTAAAGTGAATTCCAGTCCCCAGTTTAATTAATATTTATGACTCTATTTTCATGATCAAAACGCAAGCAAAAGATCCTGGAGTTGCCGTCGTTGGCAGAAATGTTTTATTTTCTGTGAACGTAAGTGCAGGCAGTAAAATGGCGAAGAATGACATTAAGTGTAAAAGCAGGTAGGGTTTGAATAAAAACACTGAGACTCAATTTATTCAGAAATATGCAGGAGCAGGAACATTTACACAAGAAATTTGGCATTCATGAAAATCCAGTCCCCAGAGAGTTTTGAAGTATGTGAGAGCCGGAACAGCATGTAGGTGTAAAAGACTTCCGGCCAACAGTTACCTAAACACTTAAAACAGTTAAACATAGCAAGCATCCCTGTGTGATGTGCTTGGTGTTCATGATTACCTGGGTACAGTGTAGTTATATTTGTTCTCTGTTTCCATGTCAAACCATTTTTCTTTTCACCTCACACCTAACTCCCTATATATATATATATATATATATATATATATATATATATATATATATATATATATATATATATATATATATATATATATATATATATATAAAAATTGGTGTAGACCGTGTTGTCCTCATTTTGGCTTTCAGCTCTTTGTTAACTTTACCTTTTATGGAGTTTTGTGGGCGTTACTAAGCGCAAAGGAGCTGTTACCTGAACACACTTTGAGCTTTAAAGATGGCTGCCATTCATCAATTCTATGCACGTGAGTATGAAAGAAATCAGCGGTCGCAAACTTCTGTAAACCTGGCCAATGTGTTTCTTTCAATTTGGCCTATGAAACATTTACACGCAACTAAAATGTACATTGACAAAAATGTATAAATGAGGCCCATTATGAAGAAGTGTGATTAGGAAAAAATTCAATCAATCAGCCCCTCTTATTTCCCTTAACACCAAAGTCCTTTATTTGATTGTCCTTGATTTGATTGAATAATGATATTTGATTAGATTTTGGTGGCATGGTGGCTTAGAGGTTAGCACATTTGCTTCGCACCACTGGGGTTAGGGGTTTCCTCCAAGTTCTCTGGTCTCCTCCACCAGTTCAAAGAAGTGCATTGTAAGTTGATTGGCATTTCAAAATTGTCTGTAGTGTACAAATGTGTGTGTGATTGTGCCCTTCGATGGGTTGGGACCCTGTCCAGGGTGTCCCCTGCTTTGTGCCCGGAGTTCCATGGGATAGGCTCCAGGCTAAGCAGTATGAAAGATGGATGGATGGATTATTTCACAATAATTACCTAATATATTGAAACTTCAGTATTATTCCCTATAACTGAGAAGAATGTCTTTCCAAAACCAGGCATCAGCTCCCATGTCTCTCATTTGCAAATAGTTACAGTGCAATCTTGCCAATGTTATTCATCTGTACAGCATGGCAAAGTTGCACGGTAGCAATTGTAGCTTCATATAGTAATAGCTGATCTTGGTACTTAAGTACATTACACTTTTTCCGTATTAAGTCATTTGCCTTAGACACTCCATAATAGCACATACATATGCAGATATGCACTCAAAGGGCTAAATGTTTGTCTCTTTTCCTGTTCCAAAAAAAGTGCCTTTAGGCTATAACATAAAATACACGAGATATAAGAATCATTAGTACAAATATTGCTACATGCATGTGTTAGTAAGGTGAAAGTGCAACTTGTGCCTCAGCTCTGCTAGATAAATAATTGGGCTGTAGGCCTGCAGGTGTGTCAGATGTTACAGATCTCTCTGCTTTGAGTTGCTCTCTGGCCCTGTATTGCAATGGCGAAAGCTCTGCTCACAGCAAGGACATTGATTCAATCTATCTGTCCTGCCTCGAAGGCTTACACCAGCTATAAACTGAAATTTACACCATGTTCACGATTTCTCCAAAACATACACATACACACACAAACCAAAAAGCTAATCTATTCGACCTCTCTTCCACCTCTCTTGGTTTTTCTGTCATTGATTTTATTTTGTTCTGTGCTAACTACTTTATAACAAGTATTAAAGTCGTACCTTGATGTTTGTCTTTTGCCTCCGTAATTTTTTACTGTTGTACTGAGTGGAATGAGATTGGAACCTTTTCTGAGTTTTATTCACAGTGTGTGTGTATGTTTTTGCACAGGTTTGTGTCTGGACCTTCATCTTCTGAGCATGATTGTTATGTGTCAGCACTGCAGGCTTGAATGAGGAATAGATCAATTTGGGGATTGGTACTACTTGTATTCCTTTTGGTGGAAAATAGTTACATACAGTAACAAAGTTACGTAAGTTGTTAAATACTTTAGTGCTAGTTTGGAATATTTCTACTTTATTCAAATATTTATTGAAATTTAACACTTGTACTCTTACTCAAGTAAATTTCCATGAGAAGATAAACCAACTTTGCATTCCTTACATTTTCATCTTGACCTTCAAAGTACTTGTTTCAAATCTCAAACCCTACGAGATCGGAGCAACTTGGGGTTCAGTGTCTCGCCCAAGGACACTTCAGCATGTGGAGTCATGTGGGCTGGGAATCGAACTGCCAACCCTACAATTAGTGGACAACCTGCTCTCCCACCTGAGCCACAGCCACCCACGCCTTATCTTATCATTTGCTTTCATGAATCTATTTTAAACTAGAAATTAAAGAAATTATATTGTACTGAAAAGCACAAATCCCACCCCATGTATGAGTCAAAGAAGGTTACTGAGCTTGGAAATTATTTTTGCATTATGTAAAGAAACCACTGTTTAAAGGTTTAAAATTCTGAAAATGAACGAATGTTTGGTAATTATGATCAGATCTGATGCTGGTAAAAAAAAAAAAAAAAAAAAAAAAAAAAAAGGACGCCAGTGAATATGGAAAACAATATTAATATATAATATTTTTATGACAGTTTTTGAACATTAGTTAGTTAGTTTAGTTAGTTTAGACATAGGTCCATAGTTCTCTATGGACCTATATGTAACTTTTTTAATTGATGCACAAGGGTTAAGTTTGATGGGATCACTAGTTAAAGTTTGTAAATTAGCTTGTTAAATTATATAGCTAGTTAAGATTTGTTTTTACTACTAATAGGTCAGTTAGCTAGTTACGTTTTCTTATTTAGCTAGTTAATTAACTCACTAGTTAGGTTTTGGAAAAATTTAATAATTTATAAATTAGCTAGCACGTACCATTTAGTAAAATATTTTTTTTAAATGAGCTAGTTGGTTAAGTTTTGTTTTGTGGCTTAGCATTCATTCCAAAAGTATTATAAAACATTAGCTAACCTGCAAGCCGGATTCTAGGTTTGTCTGAGTTAGCAGAACATTTTCCTTCAGACCGATTGCTTAGTGAATTAACCAGTCATGTAGGATCAGGCACGATGAACTTGTGGTCAGCTCTTTGAACCACTTACAAATCTTTACTCTTGAATACTTGAGTACATTTAACTGTAGATACTTTTGGATTTTAACTCAAATACACATACAGTTTCTCTGCATTTTATCCACCCCTGATTAATGCTTAGGCTTATAGACGCCACAGATGCCAGACACATGACAGAGGATGTGTTTTATTGTGAAATTACTCATCCAGGATACTGTTGATGAGGGGAATACATTCCTCAACACATCATCAAGAGGGACTAAGGTGTTGTAGAGATGTAGACATAGCAATCATTCTCTGATTTCCACAGAGTGTAAGACAATGAAATGAAAGAGCGATAAAGAAAGGACAGAAGAATTTGTTTTGACAAACGTGTGCTGGATCATGCGCGTGCCTCACAGGGCCTGGTGTCACAGATCTGTCTTAATTACAGGCATTCTGAGAGCAGCCCTGTTTGTTTCTGTGCCTAATGAGTTAGATGGGGATTAAGCACTGTGTTCTGGGCCAATTAGTGCACCGATTCCCAGAGCGCACAAGCAGCTCTCTAAAGAAAGTCACAATTAGGGAATCAGAGTGAGAGACTAGACATAACCAGGTTATAATAACTTTATGTTATCTTAAGAATGATCATTCCTCATATGGGAAGATAATTGTTGTCTTTGTATTTATTTAATGATGCCAATCAATAATCTCATAATTCACATATGCATTTTTTTAGACACTTCAGTGTTTAGTTTCACACATTTTTGCACAAAGCATTCATTTTTATTTTTGTATTTTTTCATGTTTTTATTTATTTGTTTTGTTTACAAAACATGTTATGTAATGCATAGGGTTTTATTCCACGTGATTCTTTTTTCTCCACACTGTAAAACATTTCAAGTGGTTAAACTTAGAAATGAAAGTTCAAGTCCTGCTGCTTTAAAAATGTGAGTAAACTCAACCTGAAGATAACCTATGTTTCAACTCAAAAAGTTACATTTTACAATTTTTCCAAGTCAAAACAACGGATTACTTTAATTTTAATTTTTGAAAACGCATAAACTTGAGTTCAATATCTAAAAATGCTCATGACAATTGGAGTTAAAGAGAAGAAATAAGTTCACATAATGGGGCTATCATGTTTTACACTGCGCAATGCATGATTTTTTCACGTAAATTTTTCCTTACATAGGGCATATGATTTTATTTTTCCACATGTGATTTTTCATATGATTTATTCATTTGCACATTAGGTTTCCCACATATGGTTTTATATTCCCACATTATTAACATACAGTATAAATTCATGCAAATTCATATGTGCAATTTCATGGCAATAATATAGTGAAATGCACCTTCACATATTTTGACATGTGAGATCACATATTATTCACATCATCATATGTAAAAAAAACCAAAACAAAACAAAAAAAACATGAAATGTACAGTATGTGAAGAGGTAGTTCACCTCTGCAACTGGTTGCTTTTCTGCTCCTGATTAACTGAAAGTGTAGCTCAGTCTTTCTCAGAGTGAAGGCTGGGGAACCCCATGGGTCCATGAAGCTTAGTCAGTAAGTCTGTGATTTAAAAAAAAAAAAAATTAATTTAATTTAGTTACATCAGTGGAAATTACAACCCACCATTATCAAAGTTGTATTTTTTTATTGATCTTTTTTTTTTTTTTTTTTTTGACTGGTCTCTTGAATCAAATTGGTTTAATCAAAACCTTAAAATGAAAAAACAAGTAGGCCTATAAATACTAGCCGAGAACATGTACTGTTGATGGAAAATTCAAGAATAAAACCCCCTATGGATCCAATAAATAGGCAGAATGTTTGAATAATGAGTCTAATATTTGAATAGCTCATAAAATAAATTTGTACCGAAGGGTCAGTGGAATTTCTTTTTATAGTTAAAGGAGTCCCTGTGTGCAAGACATTTGAGAACCACTGATGAGTAGTAATTATCTGACACGGAACTTTTTAACAACCACAGTTTAAAGCTGGCACTTTTGCATGTGAGTTAGATTTCTCTCCGGCCTTCGGACATCTATTTCCACAATCAATTATTTCAAGGGAAACACTTTGAGTGAGTTGTCTCTTTATTTTTCAGGAGTCAAACAAAACAATGCGAGACAATTATCTACTAAACAAACTGTTAGCTATTTATTTGTCAGGCCTTGGTCTTGCTTACCGAAAGAACAAGACTGGTCTTTGAAACAGAGCAGATCAGATCCTGGGTGGTCTAGAGAATTACAAGACTAAGCATCCGCTATTCTTCCTGTCTGTCCTCATTAAGTCTCATTAAAGCAGAGATTCGGGAAGGAATTGAGATAGCGCAGACATTCATTTGCCAGTGAGCAAGTGACACTATTAGTGTCAGGAGATGAAGCTCATGATTTCCAGGGGCAGGATATGAAATCCTGTTTCATGGCCGTACCCACTTCTCTATCTGAGATAAATAAATAAAAAAATCACGTAGGATTCTATTACTAGCGTTTTCACGCTGGCTTTCTTTAAATGCCAGCATTGCCACGCCGACCTGCCAGATAAATTAAAAGCATTTAAAGATGTCTAATGCGCTCATCTGCGTCTTCCTCCATCTGGCTGGAGAAAAAGGAGGTGCTGTTTGAGGCGTGACCACCTTCTGCTCCTTTTAAATGACATATAGTCTGTAGACAGACACATGGAATAAGTGGATTTAATTAGTTTTATCCTTAGCATTCAAGGTTAGTGTGACCTTAAGATTGCAATTAACTAGACACCAAGAGATGGGTAGGATGTTAGACACGCTGTGTGAAATATCAAAAGTGCCTATTTGTTAAAGATGGGACACACTGAAGGGTTGAAGGAAAAACAAACTGAGCCAGATGGATGTATAATAATACATCAGGAATGAATTTCCAGAGCTCAAGAAAAAAAAAAATGACAGCTTAATAGAATGAATAAAACAGTGAAGAAAGTGGTCTCTTTTTTTCTCTTGTTTTTATGTCTTACCAAAGAAGTCATGAAAATATTCTCCCCAGTTTCACTCAGGATGTGCGAAATTTCCAGACCGCATCCCTTTCAAGGCTCTGATAAAATATACAAAAATGTACCTTATCATCTGCTGAATCACAGGAATACTGAAAGC
The DNA here is from genome assembly GCF_001660625.3 of Ictalurus punctatus. NCBI lineage: Eukaryota > Metazoa > Chordata > Actinopteri > Siluriformes > Ictaluridae > Ictalurus > Ictalurus punctatus. The sequence goes on from NC_071284.1 coordinate 9,490,329, forward strand.
TTCTAATAAAAAAGTGTTTGAAGTGTAATGTCTAAAAAACACAATAGCACCTACAGGAAGCACGAACGTGATAGCCGCCTGTAGAAAACTGCTTCCCGCTTTTGTTTTGTGAAGTGCTTTTGTTATCACACTGCTTAAAAATATTCTATCATTTTGCACAGCTGAAAACATCATGAACTGAGACTCTGATCATTGCATATCAAAACCTGCAAGCCTCTTACATCCCACAATATCTGGAGGTTTTTTTTTCTCACAAAGGGGAAGCTTTTTTTCCTGTTCCAATGAAACAATTCCATGTGCTGTTCTACTTCCCCACTGATTCACATTCACGAATCCACTACAACAGATACCCTGGGACTAACCCCAAGACTTCAATTATTTGCATGTTATCCATTGAGACTCTGTTTTAAGTTGGCTGGGATACAATCTATTTTTTTTTTTTTTACGGTGTTCTTTTTCGTCAGGAAAACTAAAAGAAATTTAAATTAAAAAACCTCCTTCAACTGCTTACCCATCATCTCCTCTTTATTGTGTCCTGTACCTGCAATAGACTTAATCTAGGCTTTCATTCTGGAGGAAAATCATTGAGCTAAAGGTCAGAACTGGAGAACAGACATAACCGTAATGTATCATCATGTACAGCATTGCAGTATCTCCTCCTTTAAGAGCCTCTGTAAATGCGTCTGGACCACAAATACCACTGGCCGCCTGGAGCGTCCTGTCCATTACAGGAAAAATGGTCCATAAAACATCTGATTCCAATTAGCAGAAGAAAACCGTCCATAATGACTATTTGATTTACATCTTCAATATTGGACTCCATAGCCTCACCAAGGTCAATAGCACTCAAAACTCAGAATGAACATTAGATGGGGCTATAACTGATCTCAATAGAAGGCTATTAACCCTGCTAAAGCGTATGTTTCTTTTCTTTTTCACTTACCAATCAACTAGCCTTCTATTGGAAAAGTTTTTTGGCAGCTAACTAGCGGGACGCATTTATTGAGAATAGTGATAACTGGTTGGCAATTAATGGTATGTCACTGCACATACTGTACACATCTGAGTGCAAAAAAAAATTGCATACCTTTGGGACAAAATGAAAAACATAAAGACATCAAGTTTATAGTAAAATATAACATTTTTATTTGGTTTATTTATTAATTATTTTTATTTATTATTATTAATTTAATTTAAATTTAATTTAGTATAATTTTTTCCCCCCTTATTACTAGTAACATGAATAACCAAATATTTGCATTTCCTTGTCTTCATGCGATGCATGTGTCTCTATATATCAGGAAGGATGTGTCTCTATATATCTATATATGCATCACATGTATCCTTCCTGATATATATATTTAGCTATTTTTTTAAAAAAATTCTTATTTATTTTTTTATTAAACAGATGTGCTGTATATTTTCCCCATTCAAAAACTTACAGATGCAATCACTTGTATTTAACCACATGTTCCACAGGACCAGAAAAATTTTCATGGTGTAACCAAAATTAATTTTGTACTAACAGATATGAAACAGTATATTCACAACATATACAAAAGAAGGAAAGAAAGAAAGATGCAAACAGATGGCATTACTAAGATGAGCCTTTTCATTTTTGTCCATTTTACACTGAAGCTTTGGTAATGCTATTCCATACAGTAAAATATCCTTGCACTGCTTCTTATCTACACAGCAGACAGCAGATACATTGTGGCTTTTGGAGCTCAGTGCTCAATCGCACCGCGCTGAAAGCAGAGCTACGTGATCACTTAGAATCTTTTGAAGGAGACATGAATTGATTCATCCACACTGTCCTCCACAGCAGAGCTGAGCTGTCTGCAAAAGAGCATTATCCATTTTTCGTGTTATTTCCACACGCCCTTATCTTCCCTTTCTCTTTCTTTCTTTGAAATGGCATCGCAGAGCACTCACTACTTCTTCCTTTTGCCAACGAGACCTTCAAACTCAAATGCATGTGAACACACACACACACACACACACAGACACAAAACGCACACATACTTAAGAAATGTGAGATACAAAAGCTTTTTCAAATGCCCAGAAATGCTCTTGTGGTCTAATCCACCACCCACATGTTAGTGTAGTGTGAGGGTGATGCTCCAGCAGCAAGCAAATGAGCTTGGTTAGTTGCATCCATCCATTTTCTGTACCGCTTATCCTGAACAAGGTCGTGAGGGAGCCTAGAGCCTATCCCAAGGGACTAGGGGTGCAAGGTGAGATACATCCTGGACAGGATGCCAACCCATCACAGGGCACAGTCACTCACACACAAACACACACTCACATACACACACTCACACACCCATTCACACACTGTAGAAAATTTGGAATCTGCCTACAGTGCATGTCTTTGGACTGGGGGAAGAAACTGGAGTACCTGGAGGAAATCCCCCAAATCATGGAGAAAACATGCAAACTCCACACAAATTTAAAAATAAAATTATTTAAAAAATAATTGCATGCTCCTCCCCTCTCTCTGCATTGACTTATATATAAATAAAATAAAACTCTAAATGAGTTAGGATGGAGGATATTCCAATGGGAATTTATTAGCTCTAACTCCACTGAATCTCAGGAAGGCTCAGGAAGCCCCCAAAGCATGAGAAGAACATGCAAAAAGAGAAGATTCAAACCCCCAACCCCAGAGGTGCGAGGCAAACATGTTAACCACTAAGCCACTGGAGGTTAGATTAGTAGCTACACCATGCACAGTGATTAACAGATTACATTAAAAAACCTTCCTGAGCATCTGAGACTCAGTGGCATTAGACTTAATAAATTCCCATTGGAATATCCTACATCCCAACTCATTTAGAGTTTTATTCTGGGACAAGTAGATGCAGAGAGAGGGGAGGAGCAATTATTTATTTATTTATTTATTTACATAAAATATATTTATACTGAATTATGTGTGATGTGCTTAGTGATTCTGGTGTTTAATTGTCGGTGCTGTATTTTCATTATATAAACATATATAAACATAAAGTATAACAGTCAGGTTTTGCTGTTAGCTACTAATAACAAGAGTGCAAGGACTTCTTTTCCTGAGGTGTGAGGCAAATGTAGTAACCGTTAAGCCACTGTGCCACCCCCCCTTCCCCAGCAATGACTTATTAATGAGAAATAGAGAAAACAGCAAATGTTAGGCTCAAAGTTCTTAGACGTCAATGAAGTTTAGATGCGTAGCTATTAACATCTTCACCGAGGAGTTCAGAGCCACTGGGCTCAACTGTTGCAAAGTCAAGCTCAATGGCCACTCAATGGCCTTCTGCCCCCTCACGTGTGTGAGTGTGTGTGTGTGTGTGTGTGTGTGTGTGTGTGCGCTCGCTAAGGTTGCTCGCGTTGTTATATGCACCCTGTTAGATTATCCCATGCTGAGCCATTCTTTATTAAATTACACATCACCTGAAAGATGCTCACCGTGGATAAAAAGACTTTTTAAATAGATTCAGAAATACACAAGCTTTGTCGTCTTCTCGTATTGTGCATTCCTATAATTTGACTCTAGTTTACATCACATAGTAATCATAGTGAGATGGTAGAACTTAAATGGCAGCTGAGACACATACATTTTTTCCCCTGGCAACATTCTGATAAATCTCTTTTGTTGCATATTCATCTTCATTTTCGCCCCCTCAAACTTATGAAAAACAGCCTTGAGCGCATATGCAGCGTATTAGACAGACGATTTAGTGTAATTTCCAATAGGAATTGGGTCAATTTGCTATAGGATTAAATAGCTCCTAACTGAATAGGGTCACTCATGAATAAGAAAGGAGGGGGTCTGTCCAATAATATTTAGTCAATTTACATAGCATTAGATAAATGACTGATGGGATTTCAAGTGGTAGATTAAAATATATCATAATAATTGGCAGCAGAGTGCCTCCAGATCAACATGGTAACCTCAGTGCTCAGGACAGTTTCTTTCGCTCCAGTCCATTACAGAGGCCTAATTAACTCAGCATGGGTCAGAACCTGAAATAACTTTTGTACAGAGTATTTTTTTTTTTTCCAATTTCAAACTTTCATTACTGCTGCCTGTTTCTCACTTTTACCTTATTAACCACCGTTTGCAGTCGATTAACACAGCAAAGTCTTCGAACCTGTGGTTCTTTTATCCTTCTGTAATGAGGTGCTTCTGGAGGTTCCCTGGTGGACTAGTGACTAGCATCCGCCGTGGCCCAGGTTTGATTCTCGGTCAGGGAACCAACCTCAGCTACTGGAAGATTGCGTGAGCCAGTGGACTCTCAGTGCTGGGCCTAAGCCTGGTAAATGGGGCAGGTTGCATCAGGAAGGGCATCTGGTGTAAAACTTGTGCCAGAATCAAAATATGTGGACGGGTTATCCACTGGGATGACTTCAAATGGGAGCAACTGAAAGAGAAAAAATACGAATGCTTCTGAATCTCAGTCCTCAGAGAGACAAAAGCGTGTTACTAAATGATCACCGATTCCTTTGTGCTCTTGGTCACGCTAGTGTTGAGTTTCAGATAAAAAGAGATCTAATTAGTAATATATCCAAATAGTATTTGATGTAGAATGTCTATTAAATATGATCAACACAATACAAAAAGCGGACGCATGGTGGCTTAGTGGTTAGCACGTTCGCCCCCATGGTCTGGGGTTCGATTCCCGCCAGGGCCATGTGTGTGCGGAGTTTGCATGTTCTCCCCATGTTGCGGGGTTTTCCTCCGGGTACTCCAGTTTCCTCCCCCAGTCCAAAGATATGCATGGCAGGCTGATTGGTGTGTCTAAAGTGTCCATAGTATATGAATGGGTGTGTGAGTGTGTATGTGATTGCGCCCTGCGATGGACTGGCACCCTATCCAGGGTGTACCCCGCCTTGTGCCCGATGCTCCCTGGGATTGGCTCCAGGTTCCCCCATGACCCTGATGAAGAAGTAAGCGGTAGAAGATGGATGGATGGATGGATGGACAATACAAAAAGCAATAAAACAATTTGATTATACTCAACATTTCATTCAGATTTTCTCATATATGGTCACATCTTAATGAATGATTTTCTCTGGTGGAAGGAAGAACGGAAATTCATTTAGATAAATAATGGAACAGCAAAGTCCCACAAGCTCTCTGTTCAATATAAGCTTTTCAAGCTGCATTAGTGCATTTTTCTATAAAGGAATGCCATCTGCCTGTTGAGTTAGGACAACTGTGCAATGTGATAATAAGCAGCAGCAGTACAATGATGAGCTCAATCCCACATATAAATGCTAATGTTTAATGTAAAGTACCTGACATTAGTCATTTTGTCTCTGCACTTAAAGCTGCAGTACTGAACTTTTGCCTCTCTATAGCCTCACTGTTTGAAATATAAAATTGCAAGTTACTTGCAGAGTTTTTTGTTGTTTTTTACATGGGTTGTGCTTCGGCAGTGCTCCTCTGCGCAGATGAATCTGATGGTTTGAGGTCTTCGTATCGGTTATATATTAGTTTCGATTCTTGACAAAAGAGGTAGTGGAGGAGACAGTTTTCTTGGAGTAGAGGCGAGTTGCTCTCTCGCATAGCTAGCAGAAAATAAGTGCAATTCCAACCCGACGGCTCAAATTATAAATCCTTATTACATTACTGAACTTGCGGACATTGCTCATGAGGAATGTGATAAGATTCCTCAGGAACGCTGCCAGAAGCTATGCATCTTGTTTGCAACAGGTCATCACAGCAAAAGAGTGCTCTACTAAGTACTAAATATGCTTGCCATGAAGAGGTTGAATAATTTTGAAACTGGAGAAATCATTAGAAGTTGCATTTTCAGTTGAATTTGGGGAAACCACTTGAAGCATTCGTTGTGTTGAACTATTTCAATTGCTTTTGGTTGATTTGTTCATTGCAAACAGCTGAAAGTCTGTCAATTTTGACAATAAACCTGATTTGCAATGAGGGTTGAATAATTTTGATTGCAACTGTATATAATCAAAAATTCAAAGTTGAATTTATCCATCAGAAGTATTTTACTATGCTAGCTTCCATCCTGAGGTAACGGTAAATTCATTAGCTTAGTTTATGTGAGGTTGTGTTTGCAGAGAGCTTACTGCATTAAAACATGCTTAAGTAACTTTTGGTTATTCAGACAGTTAACAGTAAATCTATTAACCAGCTGAAACATATTACCTATGTAGCACTGAAGAGATGAGGACCCTGTCCCAATACTAGAAATGTGCTGGGACGGTCCATTGCGCAACAGGAAGATTGCAGCACATCTCAATTCTCGCAAAGACGTGTTCTATGTCCTCCTGTCCTTCCAGGTTCGTTCTTTCAAGGCATCCTGGAAAACCAATCTTCATGAGAATGCGTTATTTATGACAACAGTGGACTTCTTTTTTTCAGCAAAAAAACTTACTCCCTTTTGCACAACAGTGTCTACAGAATATATGGTATAAGGCAGCTGAATCTGATTCAACTATACTTATAATTCAGTTAACTTTAAAAAGAGACATATATTTGTACTTAGTCTGTGTAGTACTTTTCCTAAACACTATGCTCGACATAGACTTACAGTTCACACAATAAGACTGAACTAGACAATGACTTTAAATGAAGTTCACAGTGTATAAAAGGTGATAGTGTGTCTTTCAATGGGTACAACACAAAATAAGTGACAAAAAGGTTTTCAGAAATATCTTTGTTCATTGTTCTTTTTTTGCTCTACAAGTTCAGCAGAATTCCTCTCCATTTTTCTTTGTAATATAGTCACCTGCTAATCACCACCCACTGGCCAGCTCACCCTCTATCGCATGACAGTCACAAACTGAGGAGGGTGTACACTTACACATGCAGCCAGTCACAACTGCTGCTCATGCTGCATCACAGGTTTCACTTGAAGGAAAGCGCTATCTTCCCTCTTCCGCATACATCAGCTCAAAGATGGTTGTGATTGGTTAGTATTGCTGTGATTGACAGGGGAGAAAGTAATACCCTTGTACCCAGAAAGCATGAACAATTTTGCTCCCTTGACTCTGAGCCAGGTGGGGGGCACAGTGGTTTAGTGGTTAGCATGTTTGCCTCACACCTTTAGGGTTGGGGGTTTGATTCCCGTCCTCCCCCCAGTCCAAAGATATGGGTTGTAGGCTGATGCATTGTTGGGGGATTTCCAAATTGTCTGTAGTGTGTGAATGTGTGTGTGTGTAATTGGATGCCCTGCGATGGGTTGGCACCCCATCCAGGGTGTCCCCCCACCTTGTGCCCTGAGTTCCCTGGGATAGTCTCCAGGCTATCTGTAGGATAAGTTGTATGGAAAATGGATGGATGGATCAAAATATAAGATGCTTGCATAATTAACACCATATGTATCAGATTCATTCCTTGACTTTCCCTACCTCTAAACAAAGTTTTAAAGACTATATATATTTTTCCACAATTAAACCAAAATTAGCTACTTTAAATTGCTGTATGATGATAAAAGTGGGTCTAATGAAAAGGCCCATGACTTTTTTCAACACCTAACATATGTTTTGTCATAATCCAAAAACATTTTTAGGTGTAATAAATGAAATATCTGTTTTTTAGGTGTATAATACCACCTAGAATACGGATGTACCGAGCAATTGCTGCATATGAATGCTTCAGTAGTGAGAATCAGTCAGTCAGTCAGTCAGTGAGTGAAAATGCCTCTTCTATGCAAATGCCTCAGACTGGTGTAATATGAGCATTAGGATAAGCTTCTTAAAGTCTGTCAGAGAACAGAAAAGACAAAAAAAAAAAAAAAAAAAACCCAGTTGAACAGAATTTTAACATTCACCAGAAAAGAAGTGTAGAAAGACACAACCCACTATTACAAGCTTCCAGAGGAGAGTAGCAACGACTGGATTACACTCTTTCAGAAATAGGTAGCGCCAAGATCCATTCAAGCTTAATTAACTGTGGATTAGCTGGAGCTTTCGGTGGCTTACCTCCAGACATGACATGAGAATCATTAGGCACTGGCCCAGACACATGGACCATGACCTGCTCCATCACCAAAATGAGATGTACTGGATCTGTGGCATCTGTGTGTGCTTGTGTATGTGTAGATCTACATTTTCTCACTAAACCTTTAGTTTTGTTTTCTTTGTAAAATCTAAGAGAGGCATTTGAGAGCTATTCTGCTCACATCTCCAGCTGATTTTATTTACCTGCCAACACCAAAAAATGAAGAATACAGCTTCCATGATCTTCAGCTCATACCCTATCACCTGATAACTGATGTTGGCAATAACCTGGACTCAGTCTTACTTTGCGAAGTCTCGCGCCAGCATTACGCACATGACACTTCCAAGCCATTGTTATTTGTCTGTTTTGATCATAACCTGCTTCATGTTTTCTAATGTAGTCTTGATTGGTTTGTGCCTGTCACCTGTGGGGGAAGAAGTTTAAGTAGTGAATGTAAATGTATGATGTAATTGGTTTGATAATGGAGAATAATGAATATATGGCTTGTGAGCATGTAACTTATCAGTCACGTCTTTCAACATCAATTTTTAACCATGATAATCAATTGAATTATTTCCTATTGGCTGTAAGGCTCAATGAAACTCATCCAAGGTTTTCACTGATTTTATTGTATAGGTAATAAGCCTAATAGCTTGATGTACCAAGCAATTATTCTGATTGCTGTTTAAGGTTTTGATTCTGAATTGTTTACTGCAATTGTGATTTTTTTTTCAGATCTTGATCTGACATCCTGATTGTTCATCACTTGACCTTATTTCTGTCTATCCAACCTTGAGCACAATTTTTTTTTCTTTTCTTTTTGCCACTATTTTAAATAAAAGCATTCACTGCAACTGTCTCCATGACATGCCGCATGACACATGTTCTCCCAGTGTTCATATAGGCTTCCTCCAGGTTCTTTGGACTCTATGGTTCTCAAATAACCATGCTGATAGGTGAACTGGCTACATTAAATTGCTCCCAGATGTGAATGTGTGTGGACATAGTGCTCTCCAACTGACTGTCATCTCACCCAGGGAGTATACCTGCCTTGCACCCAGTGTTCCCAGGACAGGGTCCGGATCTACCACAGCTCTAACCAGGATAAAGTGCTTACTGACGATGAATCAATGAATGAATAAATGAATGAATATTCAACAAAACCTACACTACTATTTTAATACACTTTACCCATTATTTTAACCTCATTTTTTTTGTTTGTTTTTTGTTGCATTTTTACTTTTTAAAGTTACAGTTGATCTAATATGCAATGCCACCTATATACACTATTCTTCCTACTCTCATGACTTCACATTTCAGAGTATTGTTTGTCTGCTACATTGGTCTTACTAAAGCCAGAAAACCTGCACTTGCATCTGATTGTCTGCTCCATGACAATGTTTCCGAAATATGAAATGAACTAAACCATCAGCTGGGTAATAAATGACACCCAATTTCATCCAATCACCCAATGATTATCGTTAATAAGTAAAAATGAACAAGAAGCAATCAACATAGGCAGGTGCAAACTGACAGACAGATGACCTACACACAGATTCACACACATCCAGAGGTGAGAGAAGAGCGCTGTTGTACACATGACTCATTTTGTCCTGGTGTCTGACTGATATGAGGTGTTGACATGCGGTTAGCTGATGGTTGGCCTCTATTAAAGAAAACTGCATCTATGCCTGCTTCCTCCCATTCAGCACTAATAGTGGGATACAATCGTTTCTCTAGCACTCCCATTACCCACCAGTTCTAACAAACAATCACACGGTAGTGCTGAGCCAAACACCTCCACCACTGTGAAGATCATTGGCAGGAAAACAAAAAGAAAAAAAGAAGAGAGTGACAAAAGGCAGAGATGGAGACAGAGAGTGCAACGAGTGTGGCAAAGTCTTTAACTTTTTGATTATAGCTAAAGGGCAGTTTACAGACGAATAGTGTGACTGCGAGATAGTGTGAGTAAACAGGGTGAATAATTTAGTGGAGGGGATAATGAGAATTATTTTTTTTCTCCTTTCTTGTGTCTTTTGCTATGTCTGGTCTTTAAAGATAGCCGAAGCCCTCCCTGAAATTGTGTTTATCACAATGGCGCCAGATACTTCTAGTGCACATTTTCAGAGGGCCAAATGGACATATGCACACACACAAACACACACACACACACACACACACACACACACACACACACACACACTTGCACTCTTACTGAGAGAAATCCAATGTTTTTATACAAGCTAAGACTAGAGCAGTTCAATAAATGAAGACATTCCTCAAGAGGTGCGATTATCTAGATGCCCTCCAGACTTCCAGTAGTAACCTGTACACAACCAGGTTTCAGTCCTAAAAGAAAGCAAGTATGATATAATTGCTCACGAATGGCATACAGTACAGTCTATAAATAACATGCCAGTGAAATTATTCAAAATGTCATAATGACTAGGAGATTAACATGCAGAAATTCAGCTTTAATTTGTAACTAGTTACTTTAGGTCTAGACAATATATTTGCCTCCCTGCACCACATGATCTCTACATTCTTTCTACCTTAAAAAATCCTCTTAAAGGAGCAGTCTGGAATGTTTGAAAGTGCTTTAATAATATAATTTCATTCAATCCCCTCTGAAACTATTCAACCGGCAAGACCAATTCATTTGTATGTGCGACACACCAAAGAAATGGGCTTGAGATCAAAAGATGGACATGAGATGAGATTTTAGGATTTCAGCTTTTATTTCCTGGTATTTACATCTAGATGGGTTAAACAACATAAAACATAGAACACCCAATTTTTAAGTGAGCAAAAGTATAGGAACAGATAAGTCTTGAAGTAAATTAAAGTAAATAACATTTAATATTTGATTGCAAATACCTTGCTTGCAATAACTGCATCAAGCTTGTGACTCACTGACATCATCAAATTGTCGGTTTCTTTCTTTTGTGGTGCTTTTCCAGGCTTTTACCACAACCTCTTTCAGATGTTGTTCACTTCACGGGGTTTCTCCCCTCAGTCTCCTCTTCAGGAGGTGGAATGCTGCTCAATTGGGTTAACGTCTGGTAAGTGACTTGGTAAGTGACTTGGCCAGTCTAAAACCTTTCCCCCTGATAAAGTCCTTTGTTGAGTTGGCAGTGCGTTTTAGTTCACTGTGTTGCTGCATGATAAAGTTGCTTCTGATTTATTTGGTGCATTTCTGTGTAAATTGGCAGACAAAATGTTCCTGTAAACGCCTGAATTCATTCTGCTGCTATCATCATGGTTTACATCATCAATAAAGTTTAGTAAGTCTGATCCAGAAGCAGCCATGCAAGCCCAAGCCATTGCTCAGTACACCGGTGGTTTCTTTCTTTTTCAGAACATTCCAAATTGTTGTATTGGCTATGCCCAATGTTTGTGCAATGCCTCTGACTGATTTTCCCTCTTTTCTCAGCTTCAAAACGGCTTGCTTTTCTCCTATAGACAGCTCTCTGATGTTCATGTTGGCTTATCCTTTTTAAAACAAATGCAGGGGGTTTCCTCCTGGTACTCCAGGCACCCCCCCCCTCCCCCGAGTGCAAAGACGTGAAACTGAATTCTAAAACGAAGAGTAGATTTTCAGCGTGATTTAATAAAACAAAAAACAAAAAACAATCAGTCTATCAGGAAACACGTGGGTTACACGGAATACCTGTCAGTCACATTCAAATATTTTTGCTCACCTACAAATTGAGTGGTCTGATACTTTCTTTTTTTCTTTTTCTTTTTTTACAGAATTTGGCAGACCAAAACCACAATGTCTTCAGTCTACAGCAAAAACAATTGAATTGGCTTTGCTGTGCCAATAGTTTCAGAGGGGACTGTAAATCCCTTACAAAAAATTGTGAACACAACATTCGCTGTGAATCTGGATACACTATATGCCAAACGTTTGTGGAAACCTGACCATCACAGTCATATGTGTTTCTTCCTCAAACAGTTGCATCAAAGAAGCACACAATTGTATAGAATGTCTTTGTATGGTGTAGTATTACAATTTCCCTTCACTGGAACTTAGATGAGCAAACATGTTCCAGCATGACAATACCCCTGTGCGCAAAGTGAGGTTCACGAAGACATGGTTTGACAAGGTTGGTGTGGAAGAAGTTGAGTGGTCTGCACAGAGCCCTGACCTCAAACCCACTAAACACCTTTGGGATGAACTGGAACGCTGGCTGCACCCCAGATCTTCTCGCCCGAAATCAATGCCTGACCTCACTAATACTCTTGTGGCTGAATGGTCACAAATCCCCAAGCTCCAAAATCTATCCTTTCCAGAAGAGTGGAGGTTATTATAACAGAAAAGGGAGGACTAAATCTGGAATGAGATATTCAAAAAGCACACATGAATGTGATGGTCAAGTGTTGACAAACTTTTGGCCAAATTGTGTAGTCTATTTATAGTGTGCATTTTCCTGGCACTGAAATTGTGTCTGTAAAACTACAAAGCATATATAGTTTATCAGAGATGGTGAGTTCAGTTGGATGAAGATGTGTCAGTGTTTTAATTTCAATTGCACTTTGCCCCCTTGCCCACAGCAGACTATAAAATGTTCCTTTAGCCACCTAAACATCTGGTTTCACAAGAGTCAGAAATGTACATCTGGACCTGCTCATTGATTGTGGGAGTTTTAGAGGTTGAAGGGAAGGCAAATATAGGACAGTAGAACATGGTTCAGCTTCATTCATCTTCAATAACTGATTTATCCTGGTCAGGGATGCTCATCCCAGAAACACTTGGGAAGCAAGTACATCACAGGATACCATGCACAAACACATTCACATGTAGGGGCAATTTAACATATCCAGATGGTAAATTGTACATTAGGAATTCATGAAACCCCAAAACAATGAGTAGTTCATAATAATTTATGAAGAGTCAATCATAATGTTTTACCATGCTTCAGAGATTCCATCCAGAGCCTGAGTGCAGATTTGAGTACCAGGAATGACAAATAAAAGATATTTGATCCATGCTGATTCTTTAATCTACATTTTTCCAATACAGTTCTATAAAATACAGATATATCTTTGTGGAACCAAGTAAAACAGCACCTCTAATGGTCATAAGAACCATTGACAGAGTTGTATGAAGAAATGAGGCTGGGGCTGATTTCTATCCGCCCCAGACTGTAGATTCATGCAGATCATAAGTGACAGCCATGTCATGTGATTACACAGATTCAAACATCTGCTAGATTTGATCTTCATGAGGGTGGATATTTTTCATCCTGCATCTCCTACCCATCCATAACACGTCATGAGCATTAATTGAAAAGGCCCATGTGAAAAGCAGTCACTGTTATAATTAATACAATGATTATTTACTCTGTCATCCTTTTTTTTTTCTTTCAAAATGCCTTTGGAAAAGAAACACACCATCATAAAAGAAACACATTACACAAAAGGATTGTTAAAATAACCCTTGTTATTTTAGACATTTTTTCCTTTTGGTTTGAACAGAAGTAACAAAAGCGGTACAACTTTTCTATGTTTGGTATTCTGAGGAAACATGCCATGGACCCGGTAGAGAAGTACAGACCTGAAACGCTTAATACATTTAGAAATCATGAATGTTGCTTATCTGGCTTTAAACTTGTGTGGGTAAAATGTTACCTCACGTCATTCTTATTGTGCCATCAATGAGACCTACATTTATATTTAGTCAATAGATTTGATATTTTAGCCCTCCCATTCTAGCATCTATGGAATAACCAGAATACAGTTTTCTACATAATTATGTGACTTGGTAAACTCCCTTATGTCACTAAATCAACAATAGACATAGACATAATTGAAATGTAGTCTGCAAGTCATGCATTGCTTCCTATTAGATTGAAATGGATGAATGAATGAATCCCAGGCAGTTTGTTCTTCATCTGCCTTCTGCCATGTTATCGTCCATAAACTCAAGCAGAGCTACAGCAAGTCATAAAACATTACTCCACTCAGCTCACTGTCACACTGAATGATTTTACTATGACTGTTACTAAGTCTTTTCTGCATTGTCTGCTCAGAACATTACAATATTGACCTGTGACTACACAACCATTTTTATGCACATGCTTCAATCCACAGGTGGTTTTAAAGTCAGTATTACTCTTCACTTGATGACGCAGTGTGGTTCTTGTTAGGGTGTTGATACTGTACAGTTCTACCAGTCCTCATCAGGATGAAATATCTCATTTGCTGTGGTCTGTCAGACCGGGGTGGGATCGATCGCTGCTATGATGTGTGTATGCAGGCATGGCAGGGCTTAAGCCCAGAAAGATGTGTAATATATGGATTAGAGTTAAGGCCGGCCCCCTGACAGTCTCATTTATCTTCCAGTGTGACAGGACTGAGCCCAAGAGCAGCCACTTCTAGCCTTTTAACACTTTTATTCTAACACAGTGTCCATGAAAACACTTACTCTTTCTTTATGTGTTTGAAAATGCGCGTTTTGGGTATTCTGTGGCAAGGGCATGATGGATTGCATGTCCTAGTAGAATTCTGTCAAGCTCACGTTGGCATGGTGGGAGTCGATGCGAAACAGTCCTGTTCCGCTTATCGATCTGTGTTTTTCTCTCTAAATCCCACACCACATGCTCACAGACACCCATCCCACCTAGATAAACATGCATGAACGTGTGTGTGTGAGAGAGAGAATCTCTTGCACCCTCACACATTCACAGTACACAAATGTGGAAAAAGCAAAAATCACATTCACACCTTACTAAAACAAAAGAGGCATTTTGTGTATAATTACCAAGTAAGACCAGCAATAAAAGGAATAAAGATGAGTTTGATCAAAATAAAGCTGAACCATATTAACGAATAATGCCTTGAACTCTTTATAATATTCTCACGCAAATCACTACAGACCACAGTCACTAAGGCTGCTTTCACAAGATAATTTTTGGCATCTGTAAGAATACTCATTGATATGCATTGCTGGTTTGTTGTCTATGTATTTTCTTTTTTTTATTTTCTGGCAAAGATAAAGGTTTTTGTTGTATATTCAATATGAGAATTATAAACAGAGCATGCTGTTCAAGTTGGCATGACATGTATAAAAATATCCAGAAGCAAAAAGGGCCAGTTTATCTTATAGCTCTTAATATTAATTTCATATCAAATTACTGGGGTGTACAGAAAAAAGCAAAAATAAAGACAAAAACAAACATGTTATTACCAGCAAAACATTATTTCAGCAAAATTGCATCAGAGACTAATATGCTTTAATGTCATTTTAGCAAGATGATATGTAGCATTTCATAACAGCTAGATCATGTTTTTAAAGCTAGCCTGACTTCTGCCTTCTTATGGTAAATAAATGTGAATTCCTGTGAACACAGTATATCCTGAAGCAGAGGCAGATGGATCCAAGCGTGAGCCTTTATTAACAGTCCAAACCAGTAGACAAGGTCATGATTAAAAACCTCAAGGGGTTGAACATGATCAGTGGCAAACTGATCCCATGGCAAACTGATCAATGCAGGGCACTCAAAATCAAATTGAAGGACAAAAGCAAAGCAAAGCAAAGCACAGCAAAACCAAACCAAACCAAACCAAACCAAACCAAATCAAACCAACAAAAACCCCACAGAACTAGTAAAACCAATAAACATGCACACTGGAAAGGAAAACCTCTCAAAGATAGGAGGTGAATGAACTGTTGTGAATGAGGGTTAATAGGAAACAGGTGAGATCAATACGAAGATGAGTGAGAGTAAGATAATGTTTGGACTGGATTAGATTGAGGATTCAAGGTGGCTTCTGGATTGACGGTGGATTTGAAACACTAGCCATGTTTCCATCCACGTATTTTTATGTGAATTTTGAATATCACATTCAAAAATGCTGGACAGAAACACCAGATATGAATAAAATATCCAAAATGCGCCTAAACAACGTATGTGCTCAATTGAGGTGGAAAATATGTTTATTCAATAAGAAGACATGCGCATGAACTACGATGTAAATATGTTTACTGAATAAATTCCTCGATGCTTCAACAAATAATGTGATTGGATAATTGGCTGATGTGATTGGATATTCAACACATGCGGCCAACTTAAACAGTGCAATGGCAACGTGTTATTCTGTCGGAACTGGGGCACGGTGGATTGCATAACTGGTCCAACCAGTGGATAAATCTCATTGCACAGCATCTCAAATGTGGGTTTTTTTGTTATTCTTAAATGCCTGAGCCAAAGCCTGTCATCAAAATGATTTGGTATGACTACCTCCCAGACCTTTCTGACACGATTCCATCCCCAAATATCAGGCATCCACCTCTGATTGAAAGATAACTTGAGGTTTGTTACTCTGAAGCGCAAATAATTTATTATATTGGGGAAAAAAAGAGCCACAGTGGCTTCCCCAGTTGCAACAACTTATATTTGTATTGATACTTTGCACCAGTTTCCCTGGAAATGATGCTTTTATTGTCTTGAACACATGGGATGGAAACAGTATTTTATTCGCGAATATTTTATGTGATATTCCAATTTTTCACATAAATCAAATTTTCAACTGGGAAGGAACTGTATCTACTGAGGCTGTAGTGAACTGAGAGTGCTTTGGAGAGTTCAATTGTACAGATGTTGATATGAGGATGATTATTTTATCCTCCATTATGCTTAACATTAAAGTGACTGACATTACTTTATTGTTCTTATCGTAATAAATAGCAAGAGGTAGGTATTTTATGTCTACCATTTACATTAAGTTTGAAGGTCTTGCAACTTATCAGTAGGCCTCAGTCAGCCACTCCTGCCCATTACAAAACTGCTTCTATCTCTGTAAAAACCCGTCTTTAAGGAAAACCTCCCAAACATTACTATCACTAAACCTCTACAAATTGTTGTTCTCGAGATTGTTCTGTCTACTTGAGTCTAACTCTACATTTCTGATGTGTATTTGAGATGTCCTTGACGATCCCAAATAGCACCACACAATCAATTCCTGGTACAATTTAGCAGCAAACAGCAGAACAGCGAATACAGAAATGTTCCTGCAAAAAAAGTGTGCTTGTGCTCAGTGGTGTGAATTCTCCTCCTGATGCCTTTGATAGGATCACACTTTCCCATTACTGTACAGGCTGGGGTGTGTAATGTCCTGGGTAGCAAAGTGCAGCGCTTCACTTATCATCCACTTCCACAGCAATTAATTGGCATTAAAATAGCACTGCCTAGCCACAATTACATCAAAATTCCTCC